>NC_091161.1:46102606-46162606 GCF_040958095.1 Procambarus clarkii
ATATAATATTTTAATTATCTTTTTGTACCCTATTTATTTGTAATTTACACATACATATATAGGATGTCCATTTCTTTCTCAGATATGTCTTCTTTCTTTCTCTCCCTTTCTATTTCAGATATGAATTACAAAATTATTATACCCTAATTTACCCTAAACGTTTTAATGTAGGTAATTAAAAGATTATAAAAAAGTTTTTAGAAATGTTAATTATTTACGTTCTAAGGTTGTATATAAAAGTTCTCAAAAAACCTTTTCTAAACGTAATTATAAACGTGCTGAAAACAATGAAATGTCGTTTTTAGGATGTTTTAAAAACATGAAAATGTTTGCTGGGTACGCATCCTGTGACCTGTAATTTATTGTGCAACCCATACTTATCCTGTGACCTGTAGTTTATTGTGCAGCTAATACTCATCCTGTGAGTCATAGGACATTGCGCAACCCTTTCTCATCGTGTGAACCTTTGTTTACTTTGCTCTCCATATTCATCCTCTGCGCGATAGTTTCTTGTGCAACCCATACCCATGATGTGAGTGGTAGTTTATTGTGTACCCTATACTCATCCTGTGAGTATAGGGTACACAATTCTTGTTTGGATTCTTGTAATGTTATTTGTCTATTTGTACTCACAGCATTTGTGCGCCCCTTGAGGGACTTGAATTAGAGGGGGGTAGAAATAGCCTAAGCTACTCTATCCCTTTGAGATGTATTTATTGCTTATCTCAATAAACATACTTGAACTTGAACTTGGGTACACAATGAGTTCATTTGTACTCCATACTCATCATCAAGAAGTGTATTTTACCAGCATTGTAATATAAATTAAGAATAAAAGCTTAACTGGATTACGGACTCATAATCAAAATAAGAACCATCACTAATTATCATAACAAATTGTCTAGGCTCCACTTCCGCCTTCGACAAGCTGCTGCCGGAGGTGGGTATAGTTTATTGTACACCCCCGCACCCCCAGTCCTGGAAGGGGGGGCATTGGGATGTGGACATGTGAACCATTAC
Organism: Procambarus clarkii; assembly: GCF_040958095.1. Classification (NCBI taxonomy): domain Eukaryota; kingdom Metazoa; phylum Arthropoda; class Malacostraca; order Decapoda; family Cambaridae; genus Procambarus; species Procambarus clarkii. The sequence goes on from NC_091161.1 coordinate 46,103,627, forward strand.
CCCCCCCCCCCCCACACACACACACACACACACTCCTCTCCTGTTAATAATAATACTAATAATAATAAAAATTAAAAATAATTACGTTAATAAATATTATAATTAAAACACTTACTGTAATACCCTAGTGCTTGAATGAAGGTGAAGGAAAGACCCATAAATGTGTAAGTGTATTAAAAAACAAATTTTCGTTGGGTGAGCTGGCAGGTGAGCACCACCTGCCAGCTCACCCAGTAATGAACATCACCTGCACATTGCACCGCGCCACTTGCCAGCAGGTGCAGAAGTACGATGGAGAGAGCAAAGTATACAATATTTCAAGTATAATATTAAAGATATATTTAGGATTTAATGTTTTCCTATAAAGTTTCAATAATACCTTTATTTGATTTTTTGTATTATTTTCTACCACAGACGTGGCCACACATTAACAATGCTAACCAGCATATATACATTTTCTTCTGTCCGCCATGGACTCTGTAACCCTTTCCACTACCGCCCACAAGATGGGTATGGGGTGTATAATATATGAACTAAACTAACTAACTCCATGGATAGGGTTAGAGATTTGTTAAACATATAGTTCAGGGATTTATTGAACAATCAACCACAGAAGGTGATTGTAGTGCTTTTAAAATGCTAGGCTAAGCTACATACGTAAATACATAAATACACAGATTTACGTATGCCCTACATAAAGTGTTCGATGTGTCTTTTACATAGTGTCATTAACGTGCATTTACAAAGGTGAAATGGAATTCTGATCAGCTTCCACATATACTTTATACACATACATATACACACACAGACATATGCGTACATATACATATATACACACATACATACACATATATTTGTCTCTTTTACTCTGACAAGGTGAGATAACTGATAGAGAAACTAGTGTGCAATTAAGCACTTAATCACTGAAGGTGATTAAGGTGCTTTCACAAGCTCAGGTTATAGAGTTACATCACATACATTCATTGTATAATTGATACGTTACATGGTCAATCTAGGGTACAAGTCCAATATATCATCAAGTGTTCCAGTACTCAAATAGTAATTACACAGTTCAGCATACCTTAGCCCAGGAGGGCGAAAGTCAGTCAGTATGGGACATTCTACAATATAATGTTCAAGAGAGTGCATGTTTTCTCTTTCACAAAGTTGACACATTGTGTACTCGACATTTGGGTTTTGAGAAAGCTGCCAGATACGTCTATATCCCAGGCGTATTCTGGCCACTATAACATCACATTGCTGGGTTCTTGTTCCATTAATCCTGTATGTGAATGTCTCCGCACGATATCTATCATAATATTTAATGCTACAACTTTCAGGTCTTTGTGAATTTGTTAGGTCGGTGAGATTTTCATTAGATGTTTGCTTAAGTATTCTCTGTCACTTCTAATGAAACACCCATATCAATTTCTACCACTGGTTTTCTACAGGCTGTCTTTGCAAGCATATCAACAGTGTCATGCCTTGAGATGCCAACATGTGATGGTATCCATAGGAATTTAATTTCAAATCTCTTTTCTTTGGCAGCTAAAATATTCATTCGAATATCACTGACTATTTTCTGGGTGTCACTACTATGTGCGTTCAATACCAAGAGTGCACTCTGCGAATCAGTATATAAGTCCATTGCCTTTGTCTTTTAAAAATTCCGTGGCAAGGTATATGCCTGCAAGTTCGGTTTGAGTTGTACTTGCCCAATCATTGACGAGCTTCATTGCTGTATGTACGAGAGAAGATTGTTCAAATATATTACATGCGCATCCGGTACATCGTCCACCTTCTTCTACAGAACCATCGGTATAGCACTGATACACATCGTTACCCATACCCTGAGTACTCTCAGTGATGCTTTTCAGTGTTAACTGTTTTAATAAAGTAGAGTGTACATTATCTTTCTTGGGTGCATTTACAAAATCAACTGCTAGATCCAAGTTATCCCATGGAGTAATTGGTTGATTAACCGTTAATTGAGTTGGGTACATATTTAATATTTTGATGGAGTTGGCTACCTTATAGAACCAAAATGCATAATCAGATTTCGCTCTTCTACGGACCTCAGGTGAGTGTAGCATATTAGAAAGTTTAGCTTGAAACTTCTTGTATTGCCGAGATCTACTCAATGCCTTCACGCCGAAAACTGTGCTAATAGACAAAATTATGTTAGAGATATGGGTCTATAATTATCTGAGTGTGCTTTGGGGATGGGAACAATGACACTGTCCAATCATCAGGTAATACTCCTTCACTTAAACTCATTCTGTACAACACTTAAAAGTGGATTACCTGGTACTTGTGAGACAAATCTCAGTAAACTGTAAGTAATACCGTGTTCTTCAGGAGCAGTTGACTTATTTGATTGTGCTACACAGCCTTCCCGGCTTGGTGCCTTCTTTGGTAATTACTTATCAAAGGCAGCTCCATACGAGGAGCTGCCTCGTATGGGCCAATAAGTCTTTTGCAGTTACCTTCATTCTTATGTTCTTACTTACATTTATTGAACTTTATCATCATCATCATTTACAGAAAGAAATTAACATAAAAAGTAGTCATTTTAATACACAAAACAGAAGTAGATATTATGTAAATTATGATGCAGGATAGGATCACTATTAAGAACTTAATTATAAACCACAATATGTTTTATATCATCAGAAATTCGGAAACATACCATATATTTTCAAATATTTACAATTAAAGTATTTATTTAGGAAATAAGTATTTTAGTTACCCTAGTTAGCTCTGAGAACACACATTCTTGCAGCAAGAATTTCTTCCCACTAATTTGAGAGATGCTAATGAGACCAGTCTCGACCCACTGGACAGGTCATGAACAACAATCAACTACAGCACCATCTATGTTAGAGATGGACTGATAAAGGTGAGAAAAACCGCAGAGGGCAAAATGTTCACTATTACTAAAGAAGAGAACCTCAACGCTTTACTCTCCCAATGTGGTCTGTCTCAGCTCATTATCACTCCCAGTGAATTAACTTAATTAACCCCCTGTCAACTAGTGGGGCTAGGTTTCCTAAGTCTCATTGTTTCATTTGCTGACTTAATTTTTAACTTACTCTTAACTAGTCATTTACTGAAATTTTTTAATTGAGTGCATAAATAGTTCTTCAGGTCTTATTAATTATACAGTCATAACTGAACTATTTATAATTAATAATCATTAGCTTAAATTTGCCTATGCTTATTATTCAACTTTTCTTTGATTCCATTTATTACCTAGGTTGCCTAGCCTCGCCATGCTCCCTTACTCCATTGTACCCCTGGCTTTGCATGTATCTCAAATTGCAAATTGTTACTTACAGTGTACCTGAGAGTACTTGTAAGCAATCTACCTCATTTTTCATTTTTGCTCAATTTGTTTTTGTATTGCTTAGTCTTGTTTATATTTTTGTTTTGTATTTCTATATCTTGTGTTTTGTATAGTCATGTTTATATGTTTTTTCGTTAATCTCATTTATTACCTAGGTTGCCTAGCCTAGCCATACTCCCTTGTACCCCTGTAAGCCCCTTTTGAGTTTGCTTTGTTCTGTATTGTGTACATCTTTTTCCCTATTTTATAGCTTATTTCTACCTTGTTATTTGCCTTTCTTCCCTTGTTTTTCCTGCAATCAGCTTTTTTTATGCAGACAAGTATAGACCCTGAACTTAACTTCTTATCCACTATCTATGACAATTATCACTTTAATGATCTAAATTGCAGATATTTTGCAGCACATGATGTAAACAATGTATTAACTCATAATCACAATATCTCTGTAATCAATTTGAACGTTAGATCCCTAGGTAAACACTTCGATGATGTTAGTGCCTTGATTGAAGCTATTGACAACAAATTCTCTTTTATTATACTTACTGAAACATGGTTGAAAGAGGATACTACTCAGCTCTTTAACATGCCTAACTACTCAGCAATTCACAACTGTCGTCAAATTCAGAGAGGTGGTGGCACTGCTCTTTACTACCACCAAGAACTAACATGCTTAAAAGAAATTAGAACCAGAGACTGCTATGGGGAGTATATCTTCGCCAGCTTCAGAGTCAAGGGTGCCGAGTCTGTCCTGACTGTGGGTGCAGTTTATAGAATTCCTAAAACTGATGTGTCCGAATTCAACTCAAACCTTAGAAATCTAATACTTGATAACAGACTGAACAAAAACCACCTAATTATCGCAGGGGACTTTAATATTGACCTCTGCGAGCCTGAACACCCCACTGCTGTTAGCTTCCTCAACTGTATGAATTCCTGCTTCCTCATACCCTTAATCACTAGACCTACTAGAATCACTGATAGCACTGCCACGACGCTCGATCACATCTGGACAAACATAACCTCTCCACTTACTTCAGGTATAATCACCGATAGCACTGCAGATCATTACCCCACATTTCTCTTAACTAACATTAGCAAACCACCTCTTGAGTCAAGAGTGATACGTTTTAGACTGCACAATGAAACTGCTATAGACAATTTTATAACTGCTGCTGATAATGTCAACTGGGAGTCCGAGTTAGGTAACATAGTGGACATCAACCTTGCAGTACAATCTTTTCTTCAAAAAACTCTTAGCCTTTATAATACCCACTGTCCTATGCTTACAAAACAAGTCACAACCAAAAGGCTTAACAATCCCTGGCTTACAAAGGGAATACTTAAATCTATTAATAAAAAACATGACCTTGAGAAGAAGTATAGGTTAGGAATTGTCTCCAAAGAATTCTCAAAGAATTACTCATTATTGCTGTCTAAGATAATTAGACGAGCCAAAACTAAATACTACGAAGATAAATTTACCCAAATAAAGAGCAACATTAAACAAACTTGGAGAACAATTTCTCAAATATTGGGATCAAAGAAGTCTTTAAATAACAAACCGACTCTCCTGTCTAATAACGATGGTCAGCTTTCAGCCTCTGATTCTGCTACTGAGTTCAATAGGTTCTTCTCTTCCATTGGTTCATCCCTTGCAAATGATATTCCATCTTCCAGTACAGACATTAATGACTATCTTTCAGGTAACTATCCACAGTCTCTGTACCTAAAGCCTATTAATTCCACTGACGTCAATGAGATAATCCTTTCCCTTAAAACCAAGTCTGGTGCCCTTGAGGAGATACCAACTTTAATTTACAAAAAAGCCTCCAGATCTTTAGCCCCTGCTATTGCTTTGCTCTTCAACAAGTCACTTGAACTCCAAACCTTCCCAGATATTCTAAAAAAGCGAGAGTAACGCCTGTCCACAAATGTGGTAATCTCACAGATGTTAACAACTACAGACCTATATCTATCCTGCCAAACTTGTCAAAAATTTTTGAAAAACTAATCTATAAGCAGCTTTACTCATATCTAGCCAAACTCAATATACTTAGCCCTTGCCAATATGGCTTCAGACCCAAAAAAAGCACTAACGATGCACTTATTAGTATGCTTAACTCGATTCATACAGCTCTTGATAAAAATGAGTTCTCTGTTGGGTTGTTTGTGGACCTGCGTAAAGCTTTTGACACTGTCAACCACCAAAACCTTCTTCTTAAATTACATCATTATGGAGTCAGAGGACACTCCCTACAATACCTCAAATCCTACCTTACTGACAGGCTCCAATATGTTTCTGTGAATAATACAATTTCTCCCACCCTACCCATCAACATTGGTGTTCCCCAGGGCAGCATACTTGGCCCTCTCCTCTTTCTCATCTACATTAATGACCTTCCAAATGCCTCCCAACACCTCAAACCAATTCTATTTGCTGACGACACAACCTTCATTTACTCCAGTCCTGATCCCCTTGCTCTAAATGCCACAGTAAATACTGAGCTAAATAAAGTCCATCTGTGGCTAACTGCCAACAAACTCACCCTTAACATTGACAAAACCTTTTATATTCTGTTTGGCAATAAATCCTCTAATCAAATAAATCTCAAAATAAACAATACCCAAATTTGTAACAAATTAGATGGCAAATTCCTTGGCATTCTCATTCACCACAAGCTTAATTTCCAGGGACACATTCTAAACATATCAAAAAAAGTTTCAAAAACTGTGGGCATTCTTTCTAAGATCAGATATTATGTACCACGCCCTGCCCTGGTGACTCTCTATTACTCCCTTATCTATCCATATCTCAACTATGGTATTTGTGCTTGGGGCTCTACTACCCAAAATCACTTACGTCCTCTAATTACTCAACACAAAGCTGCTATTAGGACAATATCCAATTCTGGCCCCAGACACCACTCAGTACCCCTACTTAAATCTCTGAATATGTTAGACATTAAGTCACTGCACATTCTCTCATGTGTATTATACATAAATAAAACGCTAAACTATAATGCCAATCCTGATCTCAAAAGCTTCATAGAAGGTTGTATCAGAACCCATGAGCATCACACCAGAAATAAATACAGTTTTGATATTCCTAGAGTACGACTTAATCAAACTAGAAATGCTCTACAAATCAAGGGGCCCAGAATGTGGAATGACCTTCCCAACCATGTTAAAGACTGTACCTCTCTCAACCAGTTTAAGTTAAAAGCGAAGCTATACCTAATAAATTCCCTGTAACCTACCTTACCCTTCTATTGTCAACCAATGTCTGTTTTTTCTTTAAAGAGCGCTGTTTGTCGACATAATTGTATTTGTGCTGCTTTTTCATCTATGTTTTCATTTCTTGTTTTCATTCTACTCATTATGCTCAATTAGTATTAAGCTTGTCATTTAAGTTTATCATGCCCGAAACGCTTTGCGTAATAGTGGCTTTAGGCATTGTATGTACTAGCTATACCTATAAGTTAAACAATCCTTGTAAATATTTATTGTATGTATGTACCTTACCTAAATAAAATTGTCTTGTATTGTATTGTATTGTATGTCAGAAGGTATTCAAAATATTCTTGATATCATTCAAATTGTCAATACGAGAACAGAATACATAAGTTGAGTGATGTCAAAGGAATCATATTGACTGACTGAGCCCCATTGTAAATATCCATGGCTTCCTGACCATAATGGTACCGCCGCGGTCGAGGGTAAGAGACCGGATGTACCCATATACCTATGAGGCCATCAAAAATAGTGAGTCACGCCAAACAAAAAGAAGTACTGGTAAACAGGTCAGACACAACCAGTACTATGATGATGCTAAACTAAAAGAGCTTAAATCAATTGCTAGACAGACAGGAGCCTTAGAACTCCTCAAATGTTAAAACTGTTTCAGGCCGCGCTTGCAGCGGCAAGGGAGAGAATGACTGAACTGAGACAAAATGAATGGGAGGGTTTTGTTAGTGGACTTAACCTGCATATTCCCCTGGGCAAAGCCTGGAAAGGCATAAACAAAATTATTGGTAAAAATAGTAGACAAGTTTCACACCCAAACCCGCTACAGAAAGCCAATCAGTTAATTGCAAAATAGGCTCAGGTTTCCAGCCTTGGAATGCTACCAGCTAGCACTGGGGAGAAATTGCAGGCGAGGTCCACAGACAGAAATTCTCTCATAAATTTCATGTTGAGCAAGCAACATGATGAATGTGATGCTCCATATACAGATTATGAATTGGATGCAGCCCTCTCCAGGGGCAGTAGCACTGCTCCTGGTGAGGACGGTATCACCTATGATATTCTAAGACTCCTACATCGTGTACCCGGTAACCCATTATTAGAATTGTTTAATGCCAGCTATGTCTGTGGGCAGTTGCCTGTATCATGGACCACCAGTCTAACGGTACCTGTACCAAAGCCTGGCCAACCTGATGCTTTCCGTCCCATCTCACTGACCAGTTGCATGTGCAAAACCTTTGAAAGAATGGTGCTTAATAGATTATTGTATAGAGTTAAAGAGCACATGTCACCTGATATCAATGGTTTCACACATGGTAAAAGTGTACACAACTGTATCACAACCTTTCTTACTGTTCATGGAGATAAAAGGCACAAGTACACAACATTTCTTGATTTAAAAAATGCCTTTGATATTGCTAATAGGGAAGTGATTATGTATGAATTAGAGAGAATGGATATAGGGGGACATTTATTACAGTGGATACGAGGCTATCTTACCAACCGGAAGTCCTCTGCGCTGTTCCAAGGCTACAAGAGTGAAACTAAAGTAATGCAACTAGGCACCCCACAAGGAGGAGTACTTAGTCCTACCTTGTTTAATGTTCTAATTAATGCTTTACTAAAATCAATCCCAACTAGTCCGGCAAACATCACTATCAGCTATGCAGATGACATCCTTGTGCATACTAAAACCCACCGCAAAATGCAAACAGTCTTAAATTGTATACATACAGCTTGTGAGAGCCTTGGTCTTGTAATCAACGCTGCTAAAACTAAGGTATTTAACAGACAAATTGGCAACCGCAAAAGTGGACCACGAAAACTTAAGATAGACAACATACCAATAGACTATGTCTCTTCTTTCAAATACCTTGGTGTCTCTGTCCCTTGTACCTCAACTGCAGTCAATAAGTTACATCAACAATGTAGAGACAGACTCAAGGCTCTCAGAACTGTAGTGGGGTACAGCCCGAAATATGGTGTTAATATTAGAATAGCAAGAATGATGTATTTAGCGTATATAAGGTCTCTGATAGACTATCATGCACCAGCTTTGGTCCTGCAGAATGGCAAAAGTATTGATAGACTGGAAAAAATGCAAAATGAAGCACTCAGAATTATACTTGGCTGTCCTATAACTACCAAAGTTCTCAACATGCGGAAAGAATTAAATATACTTAGCATTAGAGATAGAATATTTGAAATTAATCTTATGATGGGACTAAAGCTGCTGCGTGATAACAAAAACAACATTGTGTCAGTTGCACTGTTAGAACACATACGAAATGAAACTAGCGAGTCTAAATGGATTCAAAGAACTGCCACTCATATTAAAATGATGGGACTGCACGATGTATATACTAAAGCAATATACACTAAAAGTATAAAGCAATATACTAAAGGAATATATGCAGCGGTGAGGTGTTGCCCGGGCAACACCTCACCGTGCTGCCCGGGCAACGCCTCACCTCATTCATCTCCAAAGGTTGACAGGAATATTAACACTATATTTGGAGCGAGTATATTATTGGGATAATCTACTCGCTACAGAACTCCCCCTCCCAGGGGATGAAAGGAAAAATACTTGATCAAGGAACTTAGCTGGTCGGTGAATTGTACGCCCTGCTCGCGTTACATAACCATCAAAGTTAACTTCCTCCTCTTCGCTGATGTCATCTAACTGGGGTCGTAGGGTGGGAGGTCGCACAGGATCGTCCGTCGTCGTAGGATCAGGTTGTGGTGCGGCTGGTAACTAGGGTTGTTGGGTGGGAGGTCGTACAGGATCGTCCGTTGTCGTAGGTGGCGGTGCTGCTGGTAACTGTGGTCGAAAAGTGAACTGCGTAGTCGGCGGATGTGTCTCTGGATTTAGCAGTGTTGCAGACGTTGAGACGAAGCCTGGAGCAGAGCAGAGAGCTGAGTGAGGCCGGAGTCGTGGAGCTCTATGTGAGAGAGCGTGGCGGCTCGATTGAGAATTGTGAGTGTCTAAACTCGGGGAGCGAGAGCGTGGCGGCTCGATTGAGAATTGTGAGTGTCTAAACTCGGGGAGCGAGAGCGTGGCGGCTCGATGCGGTCGTAGTCTGCTGTCTGCTCTGTGTCGAAGCTGTAGCGTGGCAAGGGTGTTGGCAACGTTCCACGACAGGTGGCTGCGGTCCACAGCTAGCAGCAGCAGTGGAGGTCCAGTGAGAGTCCATGTTGCAGTCCATCGTGGCTGGGTATCGTCGAAACTCTCTGGGGTCACCAATGTAACGGTTCTATTGTTACGTAAAGTATGGTGACAAATAAACACAGACACTAAGATACTATATATATATTTGGTCGAATATACAGAAGTACACCGGTGATACTTTGGTGTGAGTTGAGCGCACTGAGCGTCGGTACAGTATCTCGCAAGTGTCTGCTCTAGACCACACTTGAAAGTAGACTAGTTAATGTTTGCTATTCTTGCCGCTTATATTGCTCGGGCAACACCTCACCGTGCTGCCCGGGCAACGCCTCACCTCATTCATCTCCAGAGGTTGACAGGAATATTAACACTATATTTGGAGCGAGTATATTATTGGGATAATCTACTCGCTACATGCTCATCAGCCCGATGGCAGCACAATTCAAAGAAATATCCGAATTAGTAACTGGGCGTCCACAATGCAAGCCGAGTTTTTTTTTTTGATTTATTTATAAAAGTACAATATACACAATAAAAAAGATACAAACCCTGACAAAGTACACAGTAAAGAACCAAAAGAACTCTTAAGACAACAAACATTATACAGAACAAATGCAAGAGCATGAAGACTCTCCTATTTTTTTTTTTTTTTTTTGTACAAGAATACAACATAAAAAAGAAATCCAATCATGCATAACACAAGATCCACATGAGTAACACAGAGAACACAAAGGCTCACACAGAGCAGCTACACATAATAAGCCAGCGGCATAAAAAAAAGAAAAATTAAAATAACACAAGGGAAAAATTACATGAAGCATGACGGATAAAAGTACCCAAAAGGGCCACACACACAAGGCAGAAGCCCACATAACCAGGAGCACAGCACCGGAGCACGCAGGAACCGGTGGAACAAACGAAAAGATACATACACATACACACCACAAAAAACGCCCACACAAATAAACACAAAAAACAAACAAAAAAACAGCGGAACACGCAGGATCCGGCAAATGAACACAAAACACACACACAAGGAGCAACACAAAAGCACAGCGCAGGCAAACACACACAACGCACCGCCGAGGAAGCCCTCAGGGGGCAGGGGGAATACCCACAACCCAAACGCCCAAATGACCCAAGAAGCCCTCTCCCCCCCCCCAAATCCATCGACACAACACCAAAACACTAATCAAACCCCCGACCCCCCACCAACCCCAAATCATCACCCTGAACATACGCGTCAGTGAACCAATCAGCAAACCTCACCGGAAAAGCACGCCGCAACCACCACCATGTGAAACGCAAACGCCCCCGCAGAAAACCCAGAATCCGGCGAACCCCATAGCCCTCCAAACGCCCAACCCACACGCAAAACACATAATCCGCAATCAAGACACTCAGAGTGTTCCGAAGCCGCCCGGAGCCCTGAGGAAACGAAAGAAACAGGAACCGTAAAACATCCCTCTGAAACCCGAGCCCACAGAACACCGCAATCACATCACGCAACCAAGCAACTAAACCCTGTACCCTCTCACAAAAATAAAACACATGTAACTGCGTCTCAACCAATCCACAATGTGCACATGTCGCGGAAGAACGCAACCCAAGCATACACAAACAATCATTCGACGGCAAGGACTCGTGCAGCATCCGAAAGAGAAACTCCCGCTGCTGCGGAGCCAAATGCCGCCCACCCAAGACCGACCAAATCCACCCCCAATCCCAGCATGGAAACAAACCCTCAACCCGATGGCTCACACGACGAAGGAGAACCCCATAAACCCCCCGACACGACAGGGACAAAAACCCTGGAACACGACAGAGCTTCCGCAGACTCCCAACTGCCCACGAATACACAGCAGGTGTACAAAAGGCGACCTCACACCCAGCCCCTAACTCAAGCAAATAGCTAAACCGAACAGAACAGAAATAAATCCCAAGCGCACCGAGGCCCCCACCCACCCCCAAATACTGACGCAACGACACCCAAAACAAAGCCAATGCCTTGGTAAAAACATCAGGGATGCCAACACCCCCCTCCCCCACCCGCAAAACCATGGAGGAGCGACGAACCGGATGATACTTCCCACACCACACATACCGATAGACTCTGCACTCCAACCTACGAGCACGCTGCCGATCCAGGGGAAAGCACTGAGCCAAAAACCACACCCTCGAAAGAACTTTGCTAGTAACAACAATCGCCCGCTGATAAACCGTCAATGGACGCGAGGATAACAAACCAACCGCCACCTCAACCGACCGAGACACCGCATCCCAATTCCACTCCAAGGATTGGGCATACGAGCTAAACCAAGTAATTCCGAGAACCCGAAGCGACCTGACCACTGGAAACCACGGCCCCGCCCACACCGAACAGGAGGTCCAGCTCCCCAGCCCCATCAGACAGGACTTATCCCTATTAACAAGGGCTCCAGTGGCCAGCTCAAAACGCCGAACAAGGTCCTGAACCGCAACCACAGAGCCATCGGTCGCCACAAACAGAACCGTATCGTCAGCATACCCACAGATCGGTAAACAGAGACCAGCAGGCAGCCTCGGAGGAACCACCAAAGCACATGACTTAACCGCACGAAACAAAGGCTCCTGAAAAATAACATAAAGGAGCATAGATAAGGGACACCCTTGCCGCACCGAGCGGCGAACGGCAAAGGGGGCACTAAAAAAAACCATTAATGCACACACGACTATGACAGCGGGCATACAACATACGAACCCAAGAAAGAAACAACGGAGGAAACCCGAACCCCTCCATAGCCTGCAGCACAAAGCCCATCGACACACGGTCGAATGCTTTCGACCAATCTAAGCTGAGCATCGCCGCAGGTAGGCGAAGCTCAGAGGCACACAGAAGCACATCACGTAAAAGAGCATTGCACTGAAGCAAAGACCTACCCGGAATGCCACAAAATTGCTCAACTGAAACCACAGAACCAATAACATCCCGACACCGACTTGCGAGCTACTTCGAGACAACCTTATAATCAACATTTAACAGGGTGATCGGCCTCCAATTCGACAGAAAACGCAAATCACCTGGCTTCGGAAGCAACCTCACAACCCCATCATAATGGGATGCGGGTAAGGAACAGGTCAGGAAACAAAATCGCACCACCTCCAAAAAAGCCTCCCCAATCACATCCCAGAAAGTCACATAAAATTCCACAGGGAGCCCATCCGAGCCAGGCACTCTGCCGGAACGGAAAGACCGCACCACATCCCAGAGCTCAGCCGACGACACGTCCCTCACCAAAGCGGAACAACCCGCAGCCGACAAACCAGGAGAGCAGTGACGCAGAAAGAAAGCAGCCAAATCCTCATCCACCCCTACCTCCCCATACAGCGCTTCTAATTCCTGCTGCACATACAACAGGACCCCATCCGTGTTAGACAAAACAGAACCGTCCGGACGCTGGAGACCGGTGAAAAGAACCGAGTCCCGAAGGGCTTTCTCCTTTCGCAAAAGAAAAGGAGAAAGCCGTTCACCAGACACACGCTCGTCAACACGAGCCCGCACCCGAACCCCTTCTGCTAACTCCTCCCGCAAACCACAAATGCACTCCTTACACACCGAAATAGCATCAAAACAATCAGCCCCACCATTTAGCAACACATACAACCAAGTCAACCGCGCCTGAAGAAAGCGCAACAAACCAAACCGCCCCGCCGCCTCACGCCTCGCAACCACAACAAAAAAGGACTTGCATTTCACCTTGCACCACTCCCACCAGTCCAACACAGACGAAATCTCGCACTTGCGAGCAACAAGCCCTACCCACCACCCACGAAACGCCTCACGCACCCAAAGACAACGCAACAACTGACAATTCAACTTCCACCAACCACTCCCCACACGAACCTGACTACGATCAGCAACACGCACCACAACCAAACAATGATCAGAAAAGGCAACAGGAACTGTACGAAACGAAAAAACAGAGCCCTCCCGCCCATGAACATAAAAACGATCCTGCCTGGAACATGTCCCTCGCACAGCAAAGGTGAATTCCAAATCGCCCCCAAACATGAGAGCAGCATCACGAAACCCACAACTCTGTAAGGTGGAGACCAACGCCTGTGAAACATTCAGCGGATGCGCACTATTACAATCCCGTGCGAGAGTGACACAATTAAAATCACCCCCAAAAACCATGTCCCTTGTGTCATGACGCAAGAAGTGTAACAGCCCACCCTGGAAAAACTCCTCCCTCTCCTTGCGACGCGCTGTGCCAGAAGGAGCATACACAGTCAATAAGGGAATCTCCACCCCGAGGTACCGCACACGAGCGAACAACACCCGGCCGTCTTCATCCATCTCCGTGTGAAGCACGGAAATGGACGCCCTCCGGGAAAACAGCATCAGCGTGCCCCCAAAGGACATCCTCGGCGGATTAAGCACTACATGAAAATCATCAGTCAACCCAGACAAAGCACTCAAGTCACGCACATTATGCTCCTGAATAAAGGCTACAAATACACGTTGCTCACGAAGCACAGCCACCAAGCCCATCTGTACAGCCAAGTCACGCAATCCACGCACATTCAGTGTCGCACAAGTCAGAGAGGGCGCCATCAGGAAGGCAATGAGGACCCCACCAACCCCACAGCCCCCGTAGATGGTGGAGCAGAGCCCCCCACATGGGAGGCAGTAGGAACAGTAGGCACACCATCTGGCAACCCTGCAGAGGAGGGCCCCACAGGAACGCCGGCGCTCGCACACTTTGTAGACTTTGTAAACTTCAACATCAGCGCATCCCGTCCAGGACCTTCCACACCAGAGGACACCACCCACTGATCAACCGCAACTGCTTCTGGGGCGTCACTGCCCCCAGAGGGGGCCCCGGGTGCAACAGACCGCATCAGGCCACCAGAGGGAGGAGGAGGAGGGGCGCACGCCACAGCAGCTCCAGCCGTAGACCCCCCCCCTTGCTTAATGGGAGGACCTCCGTTAGAGGAATGCACCTGTGCCTCCCGCTTATGACGGGGCTGGTCCGACGTCGCGACCGGGGAAGGCCCTCTAGAGCCACGAGAGGACCGCAGCACCTCCGGAGCAGCAGCAACCACGTCGGATGAACGGCCACCAGACGAAGGAGCAACCCCACACGAAGGGCCTGCAGGATCGCCACTCCCACCTACACACGATGGAGCAGCTTCCACAGACGTACCTGTCTCCATGGCAGCAACATCTGAAGCCCGATGAACCTCCGCAGTGACGACGTGCACAGGAAGTGGGGGCGCCACATCAGACACCAACGAGCCAGGTGGGTCAAACTGTTGAACAGCCGGAGTAGGATCAGTCGAAGCAGAAGGCACCAACAACGAGGAGGAGCCGCGGGGGACAAACACGGTCTCTGCACCACCTGGCTTGGCCCCCCCAACCCCCAAGGGGGGAAAATCACCCTCCTGGAAGATAGCTGGGGTCCCCCATCCCGGAAGCAGTGCAACCGGCCGGAAGATGCCCTCGCAAACCACACCGAAAACAGGTGCGTGGTTGATCCTCATAGAAAGCCCGCATGTTAAAGCCGTAGAACTTGACCTGAGAAGGAATATCACGCATCAAGCGCATGCTAAGGGTCCGCACATTGGTCCTCAAGCCCGACAGGCGGCCTGAGCGGAGGCAGGTTATACGGTGAGTGAATACAGTACCGTACCGAGAGAAGCAGGTGCGAAGGACCTCCTCGGGAAAGTCCAAGGGAACTCCATGGATGCTGACAAACGTCGGTGCCACACACCGGTCCGACACCTCCACAGTACCAGCAGAGCCCGGGAGCAGATGAGAACGCCCAGCAAAATCACTCACAAAACGCTGATATGGACCAGGGGCAGAGAACTTGATCACCACACGCTTGTCAGAGATCTTCTCAAGGCCGTAAACAGTGAGCAGGTCCACCTGGAAAACATCCAAAAGTGCCACTTCCACCAACGCCCAATCAGCAGCCGCCGAGAACTCCAATCCTGCAGAATCCACCCTCCGAATCCGCGTCACCGACGACGCCATAACGCCAGCTGCCCCCACAGGCTAGCCGGCACACCACACACCAACAACAGCGACCTGCTCGCACCAGACGTCAGCCAACAACTGAGAGAGCGCCAACGCCGTGACCGCACCCTGCAACGAGCAAGCAGCCAATCGGTGTTTACCTGCTAAATTAAGCACCATAGAACACATTCACAATATACAAGCTGAAAACAACATTTCACAGACCATATACACTGACGGATCACTCAATACAGCTACAGGGAGGGCAGGAAGTGCTGTTATTGCTCATCAGCCCGATGGCAGCACAATTCAAAGAAATATCCGAATTAGTAACTGGGCGTCCACAATGCAAGCCGAGTTGGTAGCGATACTGGTAGCACTCGAAATTATTGACAACACTGAAGTAGACAGCTTAATTATTTCTGACTCCCTATCCTCACTACGAGCAATAAACAGTTTGCAATCAAGTAATAACGTGCTTGTCTTGGAAGCTAGACGTATATAAAAAAAAATACTTATAGTAAGAGGGTAAATGCCCGAAACGCTTTGCGTAATAGTGGCTTTAGGCATTGTATGTACTAGCTATACCTATAAGTTAAACAATCCTTGTAAATATTTATTGTATGTATGTACCTTACCTAAATAAAATTGTATTGTATTGTATTGTATTGTATATAAAAATGTTGTGGATTCCTTCTCACATTGGCATGCAGGAACATGACAAAATTGACGCCCTTCCTAAGGCTGCAGTAAATAAAGACAGTATTGAATGGAATCTTGAGTTATCAAATAGGTCCCTTAAAAGTGTCATTAGACGAGAACTCCTGGATGGATTTGAAGAAAGTAGAACAGTGCAAACTGGAACTAGCAGATCCATCGTTCATCACAATGAAATGTGTGAAGTAAAACATGTGTATGGGGCAAGTAACAAAGTCAGTAGACTAACAGATGTTGTCACAGCTCGTATAAGACTTGGCTACAAGTATCTCTGGCAGTTCGGCTTGTATAGGGATCTAGATGAAGTAAAGTGTAAAGTGTGTGGACATAGGCAGGGACACACACTCGAACACTATATCTTGGATTGTTGTAAAATTGAGCCTTTTAGAGATAAATCTAAGCTCACTCTGTATGATATGGCAACCTATCTTATTACCATAGATAAATTACCTGAAATCCTTGCACTGTACCCACATTTTGCTTCCAGTAGATGAACGACATATGAGATTCAGAAACAAATAGTGTATTGTGAGGATTAATAATAAACAGAAGCTCCCCTATGACTCTGTAATATCCCCATTGGCCAAACTATTATGTATTAACGACAAGACCTACCATTAATATATGATGACTTACTGTAAATATGTAGCTCTTGTAATAGCACTTTCTCTGTAACTAGCTGACATTGTATCTATAAGGTGTGAAGGATTGAAGAAATTGTTTATGTAATACTCTAAGATGAGGTCTGATAAAGACCTTTTGTGCCCTCTGTAATGCTTTTGCGCTACCGCTCACAGGATGAGTATGGGGTGCACAATAAACTAGCCGCCTTCGGCGGCAACAATCAAATCAAACAAGCCGCACTAGCTATTTATTTATTTATTTATTTATTTATGCAATATTAGTTCATATAAGCTGACAACTTACCCAAATAAACATTACTTCCTAATTCCTAATAATTAATAAGGAAGTAATTCTTAATTACTTCCTATATATATATATATATATATATATATATATATATATATATATATATATATATATATATATATATATATATATATATATATATATGTCGTACCTAGTAGCCAGAACTCACTTCTCAGCCTACTACTCAAGGCCCGATTTGCCTAATAAGCCAAGTTTTCCTGAATTAATATATTTACTATAATTTTTTTCTTATGAAATGATAAAGCAACCCTTTTCTCTATGAATGAGGTCAATTTTTTTTTATTTGAGTTAAAATTAACGTAGATATATGACCGAACCTAACCAACCCTACCTAACCTAACCTAACCTATATTTATAGGTAAGGTTAGGTTAGGTAGCCAAAAAAAGCTAGGTTAGGTTAGGTTAGGTAGGTTAGGTAGACGAAAAAACATTAATTCATGAAAACTTGGCTTATTAGGCAAATCGGGCCTTGAATAGTAGGCTGAGAAGTGCGTTCTGGCTATTAGGTACGACATATATATATATATATATATATATATATATATATATATATATATATATATATATATATATATATATATATATATATATATATATATATCGTACCTAGTAGCTAGAACGCACTTCTCAGCCTACTATGCAAGGCCCGATTTGCCTAATTAGCCAAGTTTTCATGAATTAATGTTTTTTTCGACTACCTAACCTAACCTAACCTAACTTTTTCGGCTACCTAACCTAACCTAACGTATAAAGATAGGTTAGGTTAGGTTAGGTAGGGTTGGTTAGGTTCGGTCATATATCTACGTTAATTTTAACTCCAATAAAAACAAATTGACCTCATACATAATGAAATAGGTAGCTTTATCATTTCATAAGAAAGAAATTAGAGAAAATATATTAATTCAGTAAAACTTGGCTTATTAGGCAAATCGGGCCTTGCATAGTTGGCTGAGAAGTACGTTCTAGCTACTAGGTACGACATATATATTTCTGACCAGGGGGAGAAAGATACTGGCAGTATGGGGCGTTAAAGTTTATTGAAGATTAAATTCTGCAGAACATGTAAATATATAAAGTTCAAATATATAAAGTAAGTAATTATATAAAGTTTATATTAAACACGGTTTATATTATAGACTTATAACAAAGTTGATATTATATAAAACTTAATATTGAACATGTAAATATATAAAGTTTCAAATATATAAATTAAGTAAATATATAACGTTTATATTAAAATATATAAAGTAAATAAATAAAGTAAGAATTAACAGTAACAATTCCAAGTCCGAGGACTAGATTTAACTTAAAAGGTACACCCGTAGTAAGTATGAGACCTTAGCCTATAGTGACATGGAAACTAATTCTGCAGAAACCTAAAGGTTAACTGGTACTAGAATTAAGGCCGAGTGCAAATGTGTAGTAATTATATAACACTAGGATATAACAGGCAGGACACAAAGAATAACTAATAAGTGAGAGACCACATAACACGTAATGTACCCGGCCAAGAGGCCGTAAAAGACCTAATGGATAAGGAGAAGGGGGTGTGACTACAAGTAGGGCTTACTAGCACCTAGACTGGGCAAAGTATTAGCTGCGGACAGCGGGACACTTGGGGACCGGCGCTGCACCCCCCTTCCCACATGCAGTGGGGAGACAATCGGGACAACTGTGCAAAGCATGACGGGGGTACAAAAGCAGCCGCTTGCAAAGGGGGGGAGGGTGGGGTTTTGCGAGGGCAGGCGGAGTGAGGGCAGAGCCCCATTGTGCGCCCGTATTTATACGGCCCCAAACTGCCCGCGCAACGCCGCGGGACGCGCTGCGCAATTGTTTCTTTCTCCCCCGCCAGAAACATCCCTGCTTGCGATCAAGCAGTGACCATTTTCTGACCAGGGGGAGAAAGATACTGGCAGTATGGGGCGTTACAGTTTATTGAAGATTAAATTCTGCAGAACATGTAAATATATAAAGTTCAAATATATAAAGTAAGTAATTATATAAAGTTTATATTAAACACGGTTTATATTATAGACTTAAAACAAAGTTGATATTATATTAAACTTAATATTGAACATGTAAATATATAAAGTTTCAAATATATAAATTAAGTAAATATATAACGTTTATATTAAAATATATAAAGTAAATATATAAAGTAAGAATTAACAGTAACAATTCCAAGTCCGAGGACTAGATTTAACTTAAAAGGTACACCCGTAGTAAGTATGAGACCTTAGCCTATAGTGACATGGAAACTAATTCTGCAGAAACCTAAAGGTTAACTGGTACTAGAATTAAGGCCGAGTGCAAATGTGTAGTAATTATATAACACTAGGATATAACAGGCAGGACACAAAGAATAACTAATAAGTGAGAGACCACATAACACGTAATGTACCCGGCCAAGAGGCCGTAAAAGACCTAATGGATAAGGAGAAGGGGGTGTGACTACAAGTAGGGCTTACTAGCACCTAGACTGGGCAAAGTATTAGCTGCGGACAGCGGGACACTTGGGGACCGGCGCTGCACCCCCACCGCAGGCCAGCGGCCGGACCCCCCCCCCCCGAAGGGCGAGTGCCAGCTGGCCGCGTGAGGCACTCAAAGTAGCAGAGCAACAACGTCCCGTCTGACGTAGGATGTGAGCACTACTCTTCCGCCTGCCGTCTGCCATTATTTCTGATGTGGCGAGCCCGTCCCGAGACAGCTGGGTGCGGAGCGTAGTCATCTGAAGTCAAGCCTAGCGCCGAGAGGGCAGCGCGTAGGATCCTGGAGAAATCTCGCCTGGTGACAGGAGCGCTTGTAGGATCTGTGCTTGTAGGATCCGAAGAGTGTTGATTCCTGACCATGTAAGCGATACCTGGTCCAGTCGGAGCGTGCGTCGATTTTTTGTCGCGTAGCTCACTTCCCCCGGGCTGAAAGATATAAGGCAGTAAGGGTGGGCAGAAGCGGCGTGCAGTGTTATCGTGACAGGCAAGAGCACAGACGAGAGGGAAACCCTAGCTGAATCAATACGGAGACGAAAAACGGGGGAGGGAGCCCGGCAGCAGGAATTAAGAGAATCCTTAATTAACAATCCTGGATGAATAAAGAGTTTTCCGAATAATTATACTGTAGCAATGAAGGGGGCTAACAATTCTAAGAATCTTCCAGCAAACGGAAGGGGGAAGTACCTTTGCTAAGAGCAAAGGTGGGAGAAAACCAGTAGGAGAACAGCAAGGAAGCACAAAGCAACTATAACAGGGTAATACGAAACACTATAAATCTTGAATATAAACAATACATATACCAAGAGCGGGTATAACAACTAAGCAACATATACATAAACAATAAAATGGAATAAGAACCAATTCTTAAAGCCAAATCTATAACATGCTTGTGTCCTAAGCGAATGTAGAATGTGAGCGGGGAACATTACCCTTGGTCTCTATCCCATCTCTGCCTCCAGACGGGTGATTGGGCTGGATAGAAGCCAAGGAGTCTGCCTTAAGTGGCCGCTGAGTGTAGTCTTGTGTTGTCAATGAGCGTCTGCGAGCCGCAGCTAGTACGCCGTGAACTTCGGCTACATCTTTAGAACAGGAGCAAAGTGAAATCGACGGCAGGGAGCTGCCATTCAGTAACTGTAATAAGGATAATAATAAGAATACAATGTCGTAAATAATCGTACAATGAAGAATACAATGTAATATCGTAAATAACCGATGACGGCAAGTGCCGCAGAATGGAAGAAATTAAGAAAGCAACGCCAAACCATAATAACAATTTATATTTTAATAAAATAATACTGGAATGACAGTAACGATACGGAATAATATTAATACTACCATATAGCCCAGCAAATAAAGGGAAGATAATAGTATTAACGTAGGCCCTGGGCGGCTGCATCCCGGCACCGCTGCGTGCGTTGTAATGGTGATCAGAGGAATATCCGGCTCGCGTTCTCTTCCTCGCCGCAGTAGGGTGTGGAGGGGGGGGGGGTTCCGGCTTGTCGTGGCTGCGAATAAAGGGAACAGAAGAAGCCGGCGTTGTGCGCCAAGCGGGCAGAGCGCAGTGAAAGGAATAGCGGTTGGAGGTAAGGGCCCCTAACCTAATGATAGATGAGGTAAAATTAAATAGAATACTATTACGTAGTAGGAAACAACAATGGCGAAGGAACAAGAAGAGTAAAATAGCCCAGAAGGCCGGATGGCCAAGGAACGTTAGCGACCGTATGGCCAACAGCATGCTGGCTGCTGCTGGCCAACAACAAGCTGGCCGACGTCATGCTAACTGACTGGCTTGAGCTTGCCGAAAGGAAGGCCGAATGGCCAGTTTTTGCATGACACCGTGCGCGAGGCCATGCTAAACTTCTCGGTAGCATCCAAATGTAACTTATTGTAGTGTCGATACGATGAAGAATGGGTGGTCAAATATAATGCACAATATTCAGAATATATAATGAGGGAAACGAGTGTAATAGGACGAAATAACCGGAGGAAAAAAAAAAATGTGGGGGGGGGGGGGGGCCCCACCCGAATGCACTGCAACTAGAGTACCCTAGCTGAAAAACTTAAAGGCACAGAGGCAAAGCAATAAAGATTAATACAAATCCTAATTGATAGTCCCTTAATATAACAAATTGAACGTGAAACTTAAACAAAGAGTAAATTGCGGGAGAAAAATTTGCCGTAATAAATACAAATCAAATTGCGAGTCCAACAATAACAAATTTAACAGATACGCAGACGTAGGAGGAACCAAGGGGACGTTTCCCACAGGCGAGCCCGCACGGCTGGGGGGGGGCGGAAATGACAGAGGGCCGAAGAGAAGATAACGTCGCCGAGGCGCGCTGGACGGCACACAACCCGGTCTGAGAAAGGACGTAGGCCCAAAAGCGAGAGGCGATAACGTAGAATGGGATGGAAGAATGCGGAAGTAAGCGGGCGAGACCGAGTAAACAGGGAACCAGGGGGGAGGGGGCAACCGATAAGCCGCGGCTCGCGCACCGCTAGCCATACCTAAACATACCTAGACAGGAAGGGGAGAAGCATAAAGGTAACCCAGCAAAAGACTAGTAATTAGTAATTAGTAACTCTGCAAATAGCACATCCTGGCTGACTTTACTTAATAATTTACTTAGTAACTCTGCAAATAGCACATCCTGGCTGACTTTACTTAATAATTTACTTAGTAACTCTGCAAATAGCACATCCTGGCTGACTTTACTTAATAATTTACTTAGTAACTCTGCAAATAGCACATCCTGGCTGACTTTACTTAATAATTTACTTAGGAACTCTGCAAATAGCACATCCTGGCTGACTTTACTTAATAATTTACTTAGTAACTCTGCAAATAGCACATCCTGGCTGACTTTACTTAATAATTTAATTAGGAACTCTGCAAACAGCACATCCTGGCTGACTCTACTTAATAATTACATAGTAACTCTGCAAATAGCACATCCTGGCTGACTTTACTTAATAATTTAATTAGTAACTCTGCAAATAGCACATCCTGGCTGACTTTACTTAATGACGTAAGGCAAGGAAAAATGAACAAACATACTGAACACAGCAACGCAAAATTAAACATACGACATGAGCAAAGCATCAACTGTCGGAGTAAATTAAGGTAGGCTGTTTGGGAAAAGGAATCCGTGGTAATCTGAAAGCAGGAGGCATGTTAGTGCTGAAATGTAGAACGTAATTAAGAGGAAGGGCAAGGCATGTCGCGAGATGTCTGCCAGTACAAAATAAGAAACCTTCCATATAAAGTGTGTAAAAATCTTAATTTACATTGTCTTAGGAAGGCAAAGAACGGGATATCATTAAATATACGACGTTCCCGACGACGCTTCGACGCCGCCATCTGCTGGAGTGTACCGGGCCCCAGGCAACGTGGGGGCCACCCCCCTGTCCAGGTCACCTGAATAGGGGCAAGGCATGGCACGTGATATCTGCAGGTACAAAATAAGGGTATACAATCGGCGTGCATATATAACCATTTTTACATTAAGAGAACGGAGGTGAAGCATAACATAAATATAACCAAATAAGTAACGTGAATAAACTGCAAGAGCCAAGCGTAAATACTGTAACCACTGAGGAAACTAAACTGCAAAGCTAAGCATAAACTACTGTAACTACCGATGAAACTAGGCAAAAATGCAGGGCCAGGAGACGTGAAACTAAAATAAGGGCCCGCGAATACTGCAAATAGCACCTCCTGTCTGACTTTACTTAATAATTCTTAGGAACTCTGCAAATAGCACATCCTGGCTGACTTTACTTAATAATTTACTTAGTAACTCTGCAACTAGCACTGCCTGTCTGACTTTACTTAATAAATTACTTGGTAACTCTGCAAATAGCACATCCTGGCTGTCTTTACTTAATGACGTAAGGCAGGGTAAAAGTGGGCAAGCATACTGAACGCAGCAACGCAAAATTAAACATGCGACATGAGCAACGCATCAACTGTCGGAGTAAATTAAGGAGGCTGTTTGGGAAAGAGAGTCCGAGGTAACCTGAAACAGGAGGCATGTTAGCGCTGAGATGTAGAACATAATTATGAATAGGGCAAGGCATGGCATGTGGTATCTGCGAGTACAAAATAATTAAGGGTATACAATCGGCGTGGATATATAGCCATTTTACATTAAGAGAACGGAGGAGATGCATAACATAAATATAACCAAATAAGCGACGTGAATAAACTGCAAGAGCCAAGCGAAAGTACTGTAACTACTGAGGAAACTAGGCAAAATGCAGGGCCAGGGAACGTAAAGCAAATTAAGGGCCCGCAAATACTGCAAATAGCACCTCCTGGCTGACTTTACTTAATAAATTACTTATAACTCTGCAAATAGGACATCCTGGCTGATTTTACTTAATGACGTAAGACAAGGAAAAGTGAACAAGCATACTGTAACACAGCGAACGCGAAGATTTGAACGTGCGACATGCACAAGGCTACGAATGCCTGAGTAAAAAGTTAGGCTGGTGGCAAAGTGAATCCGAGGTGATCTGAAAGCAGAGGCATGTCAGTGCTGAAATGTAGAACATAAATATGAATAAGGGCAAGGCATGTCGCGAAATGTCTGCTAGTACAAAATAAGAAACCTTCCATATAAAGTGTGAGAAAGTCTTAATTTACAGTGTCTTAGGAAGGCAAAGAATGGGAATCATTAAATATACGACGTTCCCGACGACGCTTCGACGCCGCCATCTGCTGGAGGATACCGTGCCCCAGGCAACATGGGGGCCACCCCCCTGTCCAGGGCACGGCCCCTGGAACTGGACGCCGAGGACTTAACGGACATAACGAAGTCATCCTGGATTGCCGGCGGCAACGCCGAACCCAGGGCCTGTGGTGCGTACCGTTAGACGTAAACCTGCCGTCGTCGTCGAGCTGATCTCGGGTCCTTGCTCCAACGCCGGCGTCTCCCTCCGACGAAGAAGAACAACAGACGACACAGGCGGACGGGCAGGTGGACGAACGCTGAACTTACGACGTAGGAGGAATCCCTGCTACAACGGACGTGCAGGGCGCTTAAGACAAACACACCAGGCTACACTGGCCAGGCGGGAGCGCCTGGGAACCAACCTGCCGGCAACACCGGCCAGACGGAGGACATGGAGTAACGGTCCTGGCTACCCCCCAGGCAAGCAGGGCACGTGCCTGAGGGCCTGGACGGCGGAAAGCTTGAAATAACACACCGGGCAACACCGGCCAGACGTACGTCTGGGGACTACATGCCGGACTTACACCGGCCGACGGACGTCTGGGGACATCTTGATCGGCGCCACTCTGGGGAAGACGTACCTGGGGACTCCGGGACACCGAAGGGCCTGGGGCTAAGACCCCGGGCAACACGGCCGGGCGAGACGTCCGAGGGCGACGTGCCTAGCAGAGAACACACCACACACGGCAAGGACCCCGTGGCCTACCAACCACGCGCTGCCACACGGCATGCTCAGGGCCTAGACGAAAAGGGGAGGGGGGGGGGGCCGCACACAGGCGCGGCCGTACGGGCGCAAGGCAGCCCGAGCCCCGACGTGGGAAGCCGTGGTTCAATGCCACGTGGATTAGCACCCAAAAGGGAACAGGAAGGGCGGGACACAGCCCAACCGTGCGCGCCACGGAACGCTGTGCCACGTGGCAGCACGACCAGGCGTGTGCCCCGTAGCAGGCCCGGGCGGAGGGCTGGACCTGGCCACGAGTCGTCGCCAGGGGCGACGCTTGACCGCTCAGGGAGACCCGACCCCTGGGGACATCCCAGGGAAGCCGGCAGACCGGCAACAGGGAACACCCGAGGGAAAAACAGGAAAGACGCAGAAGCACGCCCTGCCAGCCAGGCACGTGACGACCCGGCAAGGCATGCATGGGCCCCAAGGCGGGGCCCGCCATAGGGCCGCCCACGCCTGGCCACGTGTCGCCGCCTCCGAGAACATGCGCCCTGGCGTAGGACCGAACCTGGCCACAATCCGTCGCCGACGGCGACACATGTCCTCGGACAAGGCGAAACCTGGCCCCCTGAGACACCCAGGGAAACCCGGCGGGCCGGCGACAGGGAGCCCCGAAGGAAAGGCGGGAAGGACGCCGAAGCACGCCCAGACGACCAGACACGTGGTCGATGGCGGCGAGGGAAGGGCCCCAAGGCAGAGCACAAAGGGCGTAGGGCCCACCACGCCTGGCCACATGGCGACGCCGGCAAGGGCACGCCTGGCCGCCAACGAGGCCCCGGGCAGGGCGCGCGCCTGGGCACGCCGCGCTGCGGGGCCCCTTGGACACGGACGGGCACGGCTGGACGGGGCCCCACAAGAGAGGAGACCGAACGCAGGCCACTAGGGACGCGGCCCGGGGTACGCCGACCCTAAGCCAGCCACGCGACCAGCACGGCACGGGGGCGCCCGGCACAGGCCCAAGGAGGGCGCCCCAGCTCTCCGGGAACTAACAGCAGAGAGCCCAAAGGACTAACTAAGGTGGCACACACGTACCGCGAGGGGATGGCGCATGGCACACGCCGCACTGGGGAGGACCTGACTAGAATTGAACAGAAAACCTCACCTTGGGTTTAAAAGTGTAGGGCAGGAGGGCCCTGCCGGAACAGACTGGGGTGTCGAGGGCCCCAGGATGTCCGTGAGAGAGAGGTCAGGTACCGAGGCAGCTGGCGTGTTGTCCATCTCGTGCGAAGTCGGGCGGCCGGGGAGTGGTTGCGAGGGCAGCGGCGAGGGCAGGCGGAGTGAGGGCAGAGCCCCATTGTGCGCCCGTATTTATACGGCCCCAAACTGCCCGCGCAACGCCGCGGGACGCGCTGCGCAATTGTTTCTTTCTCCCTCGCCAGAAACATCCCCGCTTGCGATCAAGCAGTGACCATTACTTGTGTAATGCTAGAAGGCCGGAGTAGCACTAGGTAACTATGGATATAGCTTTGGGAAAATACATGGACCCGCTCTGGGTGTGTGGAGAGCTACACACCAGCAAATCAATTGTCTAATTAACATGCATATATATGCTAATTAACCTTCAAGATTTATATGTCAGAAGAAAGGCAGAGTAGTAGACATTACTTTAACTACATTTCAAGTAATATATATAATTTATGTTAAAGGCATTATATTTTTAAATAATACTATATAATCGCCGGTATCCGGACACATGAACACTACATTCAATGCCATCATTATAGTCGGTAAATATGTCATATTTCATCAATACTTGTGTAATGCAAGGAGGTTTTATCTTTTTTAAAGATAAATATTTCAACTTTAAATATCTTTTCAAATATTTGTCATTAAAGTATATATTCTGAAAATAATCATGTTTTTTATTTACCCCAAAGTAGAGCACGAATATCATAGTGTCATATCCTGTGATTAGTAATTTATTTTGCACCCCATACTCATTCCTTGAAGATTATTTACATTCACTCCTCGCTTGATAAATTCAAGATCTTTTGAGTACATGAAAATATGTTTTAGAATTATAGTATTCAAATGGAATTAGTAGCGCATAGCTAGCTCTAAGCAGAACTACTACTGTACCAGTAACCAGTAAAACATTTTAATTAACATTTCAGATCAGGTAAGAATTTAGACCACAAAAATCCAGTAGCATTTCTATCACATTCGTCTATAGTTGAACCATTAAGAATGTCTCTTAAATGTTACCCAACACACATGTTTGTGGAGACTAAAATTATTATCAATAGAAAGCAACAAGGCCAGATGGGTTAATTTCACCATATATGACAGAGGACTTTCTAAGTGAGCAGAAAGACATCAGATTAGTGATGTGAAAGGAATTAGATTCTCTGAATCTTTATCCTGGGAATGTGTGTGTGTAATACTAGATAAGAGAGAAAATTAGGTCTGGAGTTAGTACATTAGACAGCAGAGGGACAGAAAGGCGGAATCCAAGAGCTAACAGCTTTAGCCTATGGATACAAATAGCAAATACACAAACAATTCATTTCATGAGGATCCCGGGGATCCTGTAAATTACTATCCTCCCTTCTCATCCAATATTGTTCTTCCGAAGAAATTACTATCTATTTGTTTGTGTTATATACAAGAAGGTACATTGGATTTGTCAGAGTACATAACAGTGGTGTTCTTACAATTATTGTAAAGCCACATAGTTTTGGGCAAGTGCTTAATCTATCAGGGGGGGGGGGCCGTCTGGCGCCCCCCTTTCCCGGCAATTAAATGTTAACCACATAGAATGTTACAGTATTACACTGTCATTTTACCCAAGGTAGCACTTTTACTAATGTAAAATGTAATAGCCCCATTGTTAGACTTATTCTCTGGAAGTTACACATTATTACATTTACCCTTGTTACACTTACTAAGTTTAATATACAAGGTTATTCTCAGGATGTTAACCTTCAAGCCATGTTAATCAAACCAATACAGTGCATTGTTAACTTACAGCGTTAATGTAAATAAGTTATATTACGCATGATAAAAGTTTTACCAATGGTTGTTGACCAGACCACACACTAGAAGGTGGAGGGAGGGATACAAGACACTCCGTACATTGACAACATCGCACACTAATATTTTTACCACTTCGGACACCAGCTTTCGACGTTTCGCATATGTGTACGTGTTCCATATTAAAACGACAATATAATGCTATTAACAATTAAAATCTTCTATTTAACAGGCATATAGTTACTAAATGAAGTTTAGTGATGTAATAGACATAATCCGGAGTTGGTAAGGACGCCGCCCGCCAGAGTAAACACAACACACCTGTGGGGCCTCGTAGCCTGGTGGATAGCGCGCAGGACTCGTAATTCTGTGGCGCGGGTTCGATTCCCGCACGAGGCAGAAACAAATGGGCAAAGTTTCTTTCACCCTAAGTGCCCCTGTTACCTAGCAGTAAATAGGTACCTGGGAGTTAGTCAGCTGTCACGGGCTGCTTCCTGGGGTGTGTGTGTGTGTGTGTGGTGTGGAAAAAAAAAAGTAGTTAGTAAACAGTTGATTGACAGTTGAGAGGCGGGCCGAAAGAGCAAAGCTCAACCCCCGCAAAAACAAAACACAACTAGTAAACACACCCGAATGCCCACAAACACGATACAACGCACAAAACACAACACTTCTGTCAGTTTTTGGATAAACTTCTTTTATATTTATTATGTGAGAGTTATACATGTATAAAATGATAACTATCATAGGTTAGCGCCTAATATTTAATATTAATCAATAAAAAAGAAGTCAGAAGCCACACGCCTGTCTGTACATGTCTTTTGTGTAAAAGTATTTTGGGCGCTCATGTACTTGTGCGCTAGCTGGCGTTCACAACTGTTCTCGCCTACAAGCATTAGAATTAAACAAACGAATTTATTTTTTCATTTATATACAAGAAGAGAAGGCTACCCTTGAGTCTGTAATATTCATCTGATCACTGGTCTCCCAATTGGTCCTCATTGCTTTATCTTGCTATTATTGAATTTCAATAACCGTATTATGCAATTTCAATTATAACTATTTCTTTCTTTATTATGCACCCCATACCCATCCCGTGGGCGGTGGTGTAAAGGATTACAGAGGCACATAATCGGTTCAGGAACTGAACCCTCTAGTTCGTTTAGCTAAGCAAATAACAATGTTTGACGCAAGTTACAAAATTATTAATGTTGTATACACATGTACACATACTCATACATACATGTACATATATATATATATATATATATATATATATATATATATATATATATATATATATATATATATATATATATATATATATATATATATATATATATATATATATAAATATATATATATATATATATATATATATATATATATATATATATATATATATATATATATATATATATATATATATATATATATATATATAATTATACCAGTATAATCTAATAATATATACTGGTCTAATAAAATAATTAGACCAGTTAATACTCTCACTCGTTGTGTTTGGATATATTAGCTTGATAAAACTGACTGTTCATTGTTGAGAAATGTGTTAACAAACAATATATCTGACTTTATCAAGACTGTAGCTTGCTTAGCAAAAGGAACTTTTTTTAAATTTGGGTTCAGTTTAACTACCGCTCAATGGATGAGTAATTGGGGCATAATGAAGGAACTAATTAAGCTGATAAAATGAAAGATGGGAAAACAACATTAGAGAGATAAACTCGAGAGACGTTTTCATGTTAACCCGAAAATTATTTGAGGAGCAAGACAGACTGCGGGTCAGGCAATTTGTCTTCATGCTATCGTGATGGGGGATCAGCCATTATACGTGTTAATGACTCTTGTATAGTTGTGTAGTTAAGGACAACAGGGTAAAGGGGTAATGGGCATTGTGGTTGATTGTTCTACCTGGGAATCCTCCACTGTTTTATATCTTATGTATGTATGTATGTATGTATGTATGTATGTATGTATGTATGTATGTATGTATGTATGTATGTATGTATGTATGTATGTATGTATGTATGTATGTATGTATGTATGTATGTATGTATGTATGTACGTATGTACTAACCTAGTTGTGGTTGCGGGGGTTGAGCTCTGGCTCTTTGGTCCCACCTCTCAACTGGCAATCAACTGATGTACAGATTCCTGAGCCTACTGGGCTCTATCATATACAATACAATTTTATTTAGGTAAGGTACATACATACAATAAATATTTAAAAGGATTGTTTGACTTATAGGTAGAGCTAGTACATACAATGCCTAAAGCCACTATTACGCAAAACATTTCGGGCATGATAAACTTAAATGACAAGCTTAATACTAATTGAGCATAATGAGTAGAATGAAAACAAGAAATGAAAACATAGATGAAAAAGCAGCACAAATACAATTATGTCGACAAACAGCGCTCTTTAAAGAAAAAAACAGACATTGGTTGACAATAGAAGGGTAAGGTAGGTTACAGGGAATTTATTAGGTATAGCTTCGCTTTTAACTTAAACTGGTTGAGAGAGGTACAGTCTTTAACATGGTTGGGAAGGTCATTCCACATTCAGGGCCCCTTGATTTGTAGAGCATTTCTAGTTTGATTAAGTCGTACTCTAGGAATATCAAAACTGTATTTATTTCTGGTGTGATGCTCATGGGTTCTGATACAACCTTCTATGAAGCTTTTGAGATCAGGATTGGCATTATAGTTTAGCGTTTTATATATGTATAATACACATGAGAGAATGTGCAGTGACTTAATGTCTAACATATTCAGAGATTTAAGTAGGGGTACCGAGTGATGTCTGGGGCCAGAATTGGATATTGTCCTAATAGCAGCTTTGTGTTGAGTAATTAGAGGACGTAAGTGATTTTGGGTAGTAGAGCCCCAAGCACAAATACCATAGTTGAGATATGGATAGATAAGGGAGTAATAGAGAGTCACCAGGGCAGGGCGTGGTACATAATATCTGATCTTAGAAAGAATGCCCACAGTTTTTGAAACTTTTTTTGATATGTTTAGAATGTGTCCCTGGAAATTAAGCTTGTGGTCAATGAGAATGCCAAGGAATTTGCCATCTAATTTGTTACAAATTTGGGTATTGTTTATTTTGAGATTTATTTGATTAGAGGATTTATTGCCAAACAGAATATAGAAGGTTTTGTCAATGTTAAGGGTGAGTTTGTTGGCAGTTAGCCACAGATGGACTTTATTTAGCTCAGTATTTACTGTGGCATTTAGAGCAAGGGGATCAGGACTGGAGTAAATGAAGGTTGTGTCGTCAGCAAATAGAATTGGTTTGAGGTGTTGGGAGGCATTTGAAAGGTCATTAATGAGATGAGAAAAAGGGGAGGGCCAAGTATGCTGCCCTGGGGAACACCAATGTTGATGGGTAGGGTGGGAGAAATTGTATTATTCACAGAAACATATTGGAGCCTGTCAGTAAGGTAGGATTTTAGGTATTGTAGGGAGTGTCCTCTGACTCCATAATGATGTAATTTAAGAAGAAGGTTTTGGTGGTTGACAGTGTCAAAAGCTTTACGCAGGTCCACAAACAACCCAACAGGGAACTCATTTTTATCAAGAGCTGTATGAATCGAGTTAAGCATACTAATAAGTGCATCGATAGTGCTTTTTTTGGGTCTGAAGCCATATTGGCAAGGGCTAAGTATATTGAGTTTGGCTAGATATGAGTAAAGCTGCTTATAGATTAGTTTTTCAAAAATTTTTGACAAGTTTGGCAGGATAGATATAGGTCTGTAGTTGTTAACATGTGTGAAATTACCACATTTGTGGACAGGCGTTACTCTCGCTTTTTTTTAGAATATCTGGGAAGGTTTGGAGTTCAAGTGACTTGTTGAAGAGCAAAGCAATAGCAATATCTGCATTTGAAACTGTGTATGGAGTCAGCCTCCACCACATCACTGCCTAATGCATTCCATCTATTAACTACCCTGACACTGAACTCTGACACTTATGGTTATAAAAACTGAAACCACGTACAAAACTTAGGCAAATCATAACATAGAACGAAAAGGCAATGTAAAGGATCTGGGTGTACTCATGTCGGAAGACCTTACCTTTAAAGAACACAATAAAGTAGCCGTCACAACTGCAAGAAAAATGACAGGTTGGATAACAAGAACTTTTCACACTAGAGATGCTATACCGATGATGATACTTTTCAAAACGCTTGTGCTCTCTAGAGTGGAGTACTGCTGCACAATGACAGCACCTTTCAAAGTTGGAGAAATTGCTGACCTGGAGAGCGTGCAGAGATCCTTTACTGCTAGAATCCACTCAGTAAAACATCTAAACTATTGGGACCGTCTAAAGAGCCTAAAACTGTACTCCCTTGAGCGCAGGCGGGAGAGGTACATAATAATTTACACGTGGAAAATATTAGAGGGGCTGGTCCCAAACCTGCACACAGAAATAACATCACATGAGACCAGAAGACATGGCAGGATGTGCAGAATACCCCCGTTGAAAAACAGAGGTGCAGCTGGTACTCTGAGAGAGAACTCTATCACATCAGAGGTCCGAGACTGTTCAACACGCTTCCACTACACATAAGGGGCATAACTGGCCGACCCCTCACAGTGTTCAAGAGAGAACTGGATAAGCACCTCCAAAGGATACCTGATCACCCAGGCTGTGACTCGTACGTCAGGCTGCGAGCAGCCGCGTCCAACAGCCTGGTTGATCAGTCTGGCAATCAGGAGGCCTGGTCGACGACCGGGCCGCGGGGACGCTAAGCCCCGGAAGCACCTCAAGGTAACCTCAAGGTAAGGCTCATTTGGGTACTAAGTTTCCACCTGTGTCCCCTTGTTCGCCTACCACTCGTGTTAAACAGTTTATCTTTATGTACCCTATCAATTGCTCTGAGAATTTTGTAGGTAGTGATCATGTCTCCCCTTACTCTTCTGTCTTCCAGTGTCATGAGGTGCATTTCTCGCAGCCTGTCCTCGTAACTCATGCCTCTTAGTCCTGGGACTAGCCTATTGGCATACCACCAAACTTTTTCAAGCTTCGTCTTGTGCTTGACAAGGTGTGTGTGTGTGTGTGTGTACATGTGTAACACACACGTACTTATGTGGTACGTATGTACTACATAATTGTAAGGCGTTTGCTGAATTAGAAAAGTCGGCTAGCAGTCCACCCTTAACGACACAATTAACTCATTACATAAAAAAATACGTGGCTGTGCATTAGTGTGTGAGAATTGGGGAACTGGTGTGCATTTAGACGACTAGTGAGGACCAACAATGACGTAGAAGGATGGCATCAGCGTCTGAATCAAAGGGCAGTGAGGGACAACTTGGCTTTATGTATTTTAATCCCCTTACTATACCGTGAGGCGTCCCTGGCAACCTTGCAATCCCAACTGGTTTCTGATCAAAAGCTAAAGTCCAGTCGCCGCAAGGGCAATAAAGAAAAACAGGAACATTTTCTGACCAGGGGGAGAAAGATACTGGCAGTATGGGGCGTTAAAGTTTATTGAAGATTAAATTCTGCAGAACATGTAAATATATAAAGTAAGAATTAACAGTAACAATTCCAAGTCCGAGGACTAGATTTAACATAAAAGGTACACCCGTAGTAATTATGAGACCTTAGCCTATAGTGACATGGAAACTAATTCTGCAGAAACGTAAAGCTTAACTGTTACTAGAATTAAGGCCGAATGCAAATGTGAGTAATTATATAACACTAGGATATAACAGGCAGGACACAAAGAGTAACTAATAAGTGAGAGACCACATAACACATAATGTACCCGACCAAGAGGCCGGAAAGACCTAATGAATAAGAAGGGGGTGACTACAAGTAGGGCTTACTAGCACCTAGACTGGGCAAAGTATTAGCTGCGGACAGCGGGACACTTGGGGACCGGCGCTGCACCCCCACCGCAGGCCAGCGGCCGGACCCCCCCCCCCCCCGAAGGGCGAGTGCCAGCTGGCCGCGTGAGGCACTCAAAGTGGCAGAGCAACAACGTCCCGCCTGACGTAGGATGTGAAAGCACTACTCCTCCACCTGCCGACTGCCATTATTTCTGAAGTGGCGAGCCCATCCCGAGACAGCTGGGTGGCCCTGCCGATACGGAAGGAATGCGGCGCGTAGTCATCTGGAGGCAAGCCTAGCGCCGTGAGGGCAGAGCGTAAGATCTTGGAGAAATCTCGCCTGGTGACAGGAGCGCCTGCGGCGTGTTTGAATATGGGCCCCGGGCCCAGGCCCCTGTAATTAAAGTATTTAGACAGGGCACGGACCGGGCAGTACTTGCTGGAAGGGTTCGCTCTCAGGGAGAGGGTGGGCGTGCGCCCTGCACTGTGCTTGTAGGTGTTGAAGACGATATCTATTCCTGCCGTCGTAAGTGATACCTGCTCAAGGTTGAGCGTGTGTCGTCCATGGTCCATGTAGACCGCCTCACCCGGGCGTAGGCAGGCGTGGAAAGCCAGGGAGAATAGCGCCCTGTAGCAGGACTTCTCATAGGCAGAGTTACATACGCCTCCCAGTGCCCGCAGCAGGCGATGCAGGAGGCTCCTCGTCACAGGGAGACGCCGTGCAGGGGCCCGCTGTGCGGAGTTACGTGCCCCATTGAGGAGTTGGGTGACCAGGAACTGCCGAGTTGGGTCCCTCCTACCGTGTAGCTTGCAGACGAAGGCGATGGCCGCT
Source organism: Procambarus clarkii (assembly GCF_040958095.1). Taxonomy (NCBI): domain Eukaryota; kingdom Metazoa; phylum Arthropoda; class Malacostraca; order Decapoda; family Cambaridae; genus Procambarus; species Procambarus clarkii. Next base: position 46,138,669 of record NC_091161.1, read on the forward strand.
AGATAGGCGTGCAGAGAGCGGTAAGCCAGGCCCCGCGAGAGCAGGGATTGCAGGAAGTTCCCCAGAGTCGAAGGTGCAGCATCGAAGGGCAAGGGTAGGATCTGTGCTTGTAGGATCCGAAGAGTGTTGATTCCTGACCATGTAAGCGATACCTGGTCCAGTCGGAGCGTGCGTCGATTTTTTGTCGCGTAGCTCACCTCCCCCGGGCTGAAAGATATAAGGCAGTAAGGGTGGGCAGAAGCGGCATGCATGCAGTGTTATCGTGACAGGCAAGAGCACAGACGAGAGGGAAACCCTAGCTGAATCAATACGGAGACGAAAACGGGGGGAGGGAGTCCGGCGGCAGGAATTAAGAGAATCCTTAATTAACAATCCTGGATGAATGAAGAGTTTTCCGAATAATTATACTGTAGCAATGAAGGGGGCTAACAATTCTAAGAATCTTCCAGCAAACGGAAGGGGGGAGTACCTTTGCTAAGAGCAAAGGTGGGAGAAAGCCAGTAGGAGAACAGCAAGGAAGCACAAAGCAACTATAACAGGGGTAATACGAAACACTATAAATCTTGAATATAAACAATACATATACCAAGAACGGGTATATACAACTAAGCAATATATACATAAACAATAAAATGGAATAAGAACCAATTCTTAAAGCCAAATCTATAACATGCTTGTGTCCTAAGCGGATGTAGAATGTGAGCGGGGAACATTACCCTTGGTCTCTATCCCATCTCTGCCTCCAGACGGGTGATTGGGCTGGATAGAAGCCAAGGAGTCTGCCTTAAGTGGCCGCTGAGTGTAGTCTTGTGTTGTCAATGAGCGTCTGCGAGCCGCAGCTAGTACGCCGTGAACTTCGGCTACATCTTTAGAACAGGAGCAAAGTGAAATCGACGGCAGGGAACTGCCATTCAGTAACTGTAATAAGGATAATAATAAGAATACAATGTCGTAAATAATCGTACAATGAAGAATACAATGTAATATCGTAAATAACCGATGGCGGCAAGTGCCGCAGAATGGAAGAAATTAAGAAAGCAACGCCAAACCATAATAACAATTTATATTTTTAATAAAATAATACTGGAATGACAGTAACGATACAGAATAATGTTAATACTACCATATAGCCCAGCAAATAAAGGGAAGATAATAGTATTAACGTAGGCCCTGGGCGGCTGCATCCCGGCACCGCTGCGTGCGTTGTAATGGTGATCAGAGGAATATCCGGCTCGCGTTCTCTTCCTCGCCGCAGTAGGGTGAGGAGGGGGGGGGGGGTTCCAGCTTGTCGTGGCTGCGAAAAAAGGGGACAGAAGAAGCCGACGTTGTGCGCAAAGCGGGCAGAGCGCAGGGGAAGGAATAGCGGTTGGAGGTAAGGCCCCTAACCTAATGATAGATGAGGTAAAATTAAATAGAATACTATTACGTAGTAGGAAACAACAATGGCGAAGGAACAAGAAGAGTAAAATAGCCCAGAAGGCCGGATGGCCAAAGAACGTTAGCGACCGTATGGCCAACAGCATGCTGGCTGCTGCTGGCCAACAACATGCTGGCCGTCATCATGCTAACTGACTGGCTTGAGCTTGCCGAAAGGAAGGCCGAATGGCCAGTTTTTGCATGACACCGTGCACGGCCATGCTAAACTCGGTAGCATTCCAAATGTATCTTAATGGACTGTCGATACGATGAAGAAAGGGTGGACAAATATAATGCACAATATTTAGAATATATAAAGAGGGAAACGAGTGTAATAGGACGAAATAACCGGAGGAAAAAAGTAAGGGGGGGGACCCCACCCGGATGCACTGCAACTAGCGTATCCTAGCTGAAATTAACTTAATGGCACAGAGGCAAAGCAATAGATTAATACAAATCCTAATTGAAAGTCCCTTAATATAACAAATTGAACGTGAAACTTAAACAAAGTGTAAATTGTGGGAAAATTTTTTCGTAATAAATACAAATCATAATTGCGAGTCCAACCATAACAAATTTAACAGATAAGCAGACGTAGGAGGAACCAAGGGGACGTTTCCCACAGGCGAGCCCGCACGGCTGGGGGGGGGGGGCGGAAATGACATAGGGCCGAAGAGAAGATAACGTCGCCGAGGCGCGCTGGACGGCACACAACCCGGTCTGAGAAAGGACATAGGCCCAAAAGCGAGAGGCGACAATCGTAGAATGGGATGGAAGAATGCGGAAGTAAGGGGGCGAAACCGAGTAAACAGGGAACCAGGGGGGGGGGGCGCAACCGATAAGCCGCGGCTTGCGCACCGCTGGCCATACCTAAACATACCTAGACAGGAAGGGGAGAAGCATAAAAGTAACCCAGCAAAAGACTAGTAATTAGTAATTAGTAACTCTGCAAATAGCACATCCTGGCTGACTTTACTTAATAATTTACTTAGTAACTCTGCAAATAGCACATCCTGGCTGACTTTACTTAATAATTTACTTAGTAACTCTGCAAATAGCACATCCTGGCTGACTTTACTTAATAATTTACTTAGTAAGGCTGCAAATAGCACATCCTGGCTGACTTTACTTAATAATTTACTTGGGAACTCTGCAAATAGCACATCCTGGCTGACTTTACTTAATAATTTACTTAGTAACTCTGCAAATAGCACATCCTGGCTGACTTTAATTAATTTACTTAGGAAATCTGCAAATAGCACATCCTGGCTGACTCTACTTAATAATTACTTAGTAACTCTGCAAATAGCACATCCTGGCTGACTTTACTTAATAATTTAATTAGTAACTCTGCAAATAGCACATCCTGGCTGACTTTACTTAATGACGTAAGGCAAGGAAAAATGAACAAACATACTGAACACAGCAACGCAAAATTAAACATGCGACATGAGCAAAGCATCAACTGTCGGAGTAAATTAAGGTAGGCTGTTTGGGAAAAGGAATCCGTGGTAATTTGAAAGCAGGAGGCATGTTAGTGCTGAAATGTAGGACGTAATTAAGAGGAAGGGCAAGGCATGTCGCGAGATGTCTGCAAGTACAAAATAAGAAACCTTCCATATAAAGTGTGTGAAAATCTTAATTTACATTGTCTTAGGAAGACAAAGAACGGGATATCATTAAATATACGACGTTCCCGATGACGCTTCGACGCCGCCATCTGCTGGAGTGTACCGTGCCCCAGGCAACGTGGGGCCACCCCCCTGTCCAGGTCACCTGTATAGGGGCAAGGCATGGCACGTGATATCTGCAGGTACAAAATAAGGGTATACAATCGGCGTGCATATATAACCATTTTTACATTAAGAGAACGGAGGTGAAGCATAACATAAATATAACCAAATAAGTAACGTGAATAAACTGCAAGAGCCAAGCGTAAATACTGTAACCACTGAGGAAACTAAACTGCAATAGCTAAGCATGAACTACTGTAACTACCGATGAAACTAGGCAAAAATGCAGGGCCAGGAGACGTGAAACTAAAATAAGGGCCCGCGAATACTGCAAATAGCACATCCTGTCTGACTTTACTTAATAATTCTTAGGAACTCTGCAAATAGCACATCCTGGCTGACTTTACTTAATAATTTACTTAGTAACTCTGCAACTAGCACTGCCTGGCTGACTTTACTTAATAATTTACTTGGTAACTCTGCAAATAGCACATCCTGGCTGTCTTTACTTAATGACGTAAGGCAGGGTAAAAGTGGGCAAGCATACTGAACGCAGCAACGCAAAATTAAACATGCGACATGAGCAACGCATCAACTGTCGGAGTAAATTAAGGAGGCTGTTTGGGAAAGAGAGTCCGAGGTAACCTGAAACAGGAGGCATGTTAGCGCTGAGATGTAGAACATAATTATGAATAGGGCAAGGCATGGCACGTGGTATCTGCAAGTACAAAATAAGGGTATACAATCGGCGTGGATATATAGCCATTTTACATTAAGAGAACGGAGGAGATGCATAACGTAAATATAACCAAATAAGCGACGTGAATAAACTGCAAGAGCCAAGCGAAAGTACTGTAACTACTGAGGAAACTAGGCAAAATGCAGGGCCAGGGAACGTAAAGCAAATTAAGGGCCCGCAAATACTGCAAATAGCACCTCCTGGCTGACTTTACTTAATAAATTACTTATAACTCTGCAAATAGGACATCCTGGCTGACTTTACTTAATGACGTAAGACAAGGAAAAGTGAACAAGCATACTGTAACACAGCGAACGCGAAGATTTGAACGTGCGACATGAATCCGAGGTGATCTGAAAGCAGAGGCATGTCAGTGCTGAAATGTAGAACATAAATATGAATAAGGGTAAGGCATGTCGCGAGATGTCTGCTAGACAAAATAAGAAACCTTCCATATAAAGTGTGAGAAAGTCTTAAATTACAGTGTCTTAGGAAGGCAAAGAATGGGAATCATTAAATATACGACGTTCCCGACGACGCTTCGACGCCGCCATCTGCTGGAGGATACCGTGCCCCAGGCAACATGGGGGCCACCCCCCTGTCCAGGGCACGGCCCCTGGAACTGGACGCCGAGGACTTAACGGACATAACGAAGTCATCCTGGATTGCCGGCGGCAACGCCGAACCCAGGGCCTGTGGTGCGTACCGTTAGACGTAAACCTGCCGGCGTCGTCGAGCTGATCTCGGGTCCTTGCTCCAACGCCGGCGTCTCCCTCCGACGAAGAAGAGCAACAGACGACACAGGCGGACGAACGCTGAACTTACGACGTAGGAGGAATCCCTGCTACAACGGACGGGCAGGGCGCTTAAGACAAACACACCAGGCTACACCGGCCAGGCGGGAGCGCCTGGGAACCAACCTGCTGGCAACACCGGCCAGACGTAGGACATGGAGTAACGGTCCTGGCTACCCCCCAGGCAAGCAGGGCACGTGCCTGAGGGCCTGGACGGCGGAAAGCGTGAAATAACACACCGGGCAACACCGGCCAGATGTACGTCTGGGGACCACATGCCGGACTTACACCGGCCGACGGACGTCTGGGGACATCTTGATCGGCGCCACTCTGGGGAAGACGTACCTGGGGACTCCGGGACACCGAAGTGCCTGGGGCTAACACCCCGGGCAACACGGCCGGGCGAGACGTCCGAGGGCGACGTGCCTAGCAGAGAGCATACCACACACGGCAAGGACCCCGAGGCCTACCAACCACGCGCTGCCACACGGCATGCTCAGGGCCTAGACGAAAAGGGGAGGGGGGGGGGGCCACACACAGGCGCGGCCGTACGGGCGCAAGGCAGCCCGAGCCCCGACTTGGGAAGCCGTGGCGCAAAGCCACGTGGATTAGCACCCAAAAGGGAACAGGAAGGGCGGGACACAGCCCAACCGTGCGCGCCACGGAACGCCGTGCCACGTGGCAGCACGACCAGGCGTGTGCCCCATAGCAGGCCCGGGCGGAGGGCCGGACCTGGCCACGAGTCGTCGCCAAGGGCGACGCTTGTCCGCTCAGGGAGACCCGGCCCCTGGGGACATCCCAGGGAAGCCGGCAGACCGGCAACAGGGAACACCCGAGGGAAACAGGAAAGACGCAGAAGCACGCCCTGCCGGCCAGGCACGTGACGACCCGGCAAGGCATGCATGGGCCCCAAGGCGGGGCCCGCCATAGGGCCGCCCACGCCTGGCCACGTGTCGCCGCCGCCGAGAACATGCGCCCTGGGCGTAGGACCGAACCTGGCCACAATCCGTCGCCGACGGCGACACATGTCCTCGACAAGGCGAAACCTGGCCCCCTGGGACACCCAGGGAACCCGGCGGGCCGGCGACAGGGAGCCCCGAAAGAAAGGCGGGAAGGACGCCGAGACACGCCCAGACGACCAGACACGTGGTCGATGGCGGCGAGGGAAGGGCCCCAAGGCAGAGCACAAAGGGCGTAGGGCCCACCACGCCTGGCCACATGGCGACGCCGGCAAGGGCACGCCTGGCCGCCGACGAGGGCCCCGGGCAGGGCGCACGCCTGGGCACGCCGCGCTGCGGGGCCCCTTGGACACGGACGGGCACGGCTGGACGGGGCCCCATATGAGAGGAGACCGAACGCAGGCCACTAGGGACGCGGACCGGGGCACGCCGACCCTAAGCCAGCCACGCGACCAGCACGGCACGGGGGCGCCCGGCACAGGCCCAAGGAGGGCGCCCCAGCTCTCCGGGAACTAACAGCAGAGAGCCCAAAGGACTAACTATGGCGGCACACACATACCGCGAGGGGATGGCGCTTGGCACACGCCGCACTGGGGAGGACCTGACTAGAATTGAACAGAAAACCTCACCTTGGGTTTAAAAGTGTAGGGCAGGAGGGCCCTGCCGGAACAGTCTGGGGTGTCGAGGGCCCCAGGATGTCCGTGAGAGAGAGGTCAGGTACCGAGGCAGCTGGCGTGTTGTCCATCTCGTGCGAAGTCGGGCGACCGGGGAGTGGTTGCGAGGGCAGCGGCGAGGGCAGGCGGAGTGAGGGCAGAGCCCCATTGTGCGCCCGTATTTATACGGCCCGAAACTGCCCGCGCAACGCCGCGGGACGCGCTGCGCAATTGTTTCTTTCTCCCCCGCCAGAAACATCCCCGCTTGCGATCAAGCAGTGACCATTTGTGGAAGCTTTGGGACCGTTACGAGGAAAAACAGATAAGCACCTCACAGTTCCTCAAGGAATGTTCGCGTTTTATCCCAGGAAGTGCCTGAATTAGAATTAAAAAACAGCAGTCTGTTTACTGGTTGTTATTTAACTTAAGTTAGTTGTAAATGATAATGTAAAAATAGCCACTGAGAACTGATGAGTTGCCCAAGACTTTTGCTCGTAAAGAGGGAATTGATTACAAACTTGGACTGCCTTTGAGCAGCCTGAGGGCAGCAATATCCTAGGAACATCAACTAAATTTCGGAGACTTGAGGCAAAGTGAAATTCACACCAGTTACTCCATCTATCATCATTCTATTATGCAGGAAGAACCGCACGTCTATGGGTCATCCAATAATGTTTTATAATGTTTTATTGTTTTCATCCAATAATAGCATTATATTGTCGTTTTAATGTGGAACACGTACACATATGCGAAACGTCGAAAGCTGGTGTCCGAAGTGGTAAAAATATTAGTGTGCGATGTTGTCAATGTACGGAGTGTCTTGTATCCTGGAGGACTGGTCAAGTCGTATACTGCAATTTCGGATACCGGGCTAGAAACAACTTCGTTCACTGAGAAGTTTGTACATACAAACCATTCCGTTCGTATATGCGCTGGTTTGTGTTCGCTGTTGTTCTCGTCTGAATAAATACATGGAACTTGTTCATATAATTAGCGCTTCCATTAATAGAATTATTTATCAATTATTAGAATAACAAGGTGCAAACCATACCCCCCTTACAGTTGAAATCTATTTATTTATATACAAGAAGGTACATTGGGTTGCGAGAGTACATAACATATATTAAGAGGTACATTGTAGCAAGATTTGAGATTAAAGGATTTAAGACTAACACGTTTAGAAACAAGGCGCCCCTGAAGGAGGCTATTATTTGTTATACACCCCATACTCAACCAGTAAGTAGTGGAGCAAAACATAGATTACATGGTCATAAAGTCTTAATCAGACCAATTCAATTCAATTTCTTTCTTTATTATGCACCCCATACCCATCCCGTGGGCGGTGGTGTAAAGGATTACAGAGGCACATAATCGGTTCAGGAACTGAACCCTCTAGTTCGTTTAGCTAAGCAAATAACAATTTGTGACGCTAGTTACAAAATTATTAATATTATATATACATGTACACACTCTCATACATACATGTATATATATATATACGTATACATTTATACATACACATACATATCTAATCACCTACACAAATACACACATCAATAAACTTTGTGTCACAAGTGATCAACAAGAGGCTCACAACAGTCACTATACAAGGCACTTTTCATCTATGGTGAGTCACACAGTTACTAGTCTTGCTGCACACCCACTCAACTGGGCGGCAGCTTTACAGTCATGTGCTCCACACCCACCCAACTGGGCGACAGCTTTACAGTCATGTGCATGCATTACCTACAGTAAGCAAATTTTGGATACTTCGCTAAGATTTCGAGCAGCACATCATTATGAATGAAGTACTTACACATATCTTGAACACTATTGATGGTGTTATCTCTAAATTCCGCGATTTTTTCACATTCCATTATATAATAACGCAAAGTACGCGAATAGTTCTGCTGACAGAGTTTACATTTAGTCAAATCTACATCAGCAGATGTTACAAACTCCCAGAGGTACTTGTAGCCGAACCTAAGCCTAGCAGTGGTAACATCTAGAAGTCTTCTAACATTATTGGATGACCCATAGACGTGCGGTTCTTCCTGCATAATAGAATGATGATAGATGGAGTAACTGGTGTGAATTTCACTTTGCCTCAAGTCTCCGAAATTTAGTTGATGTTCCTAGGATATTGCTGCCCTCAGGCTGCTCAAAGGCAGTCCAAGTTTGTAATCAATTCCCTCTTTACGAGCAAAAGTCTTGGGCAACTCATCAGTTCTCAGTGGCTATTTTTACATTATCATTTACAACTAACTTAAGTTAAATAACAACCAGTAAACAGACTGCTGTTTTTTAATTCTAATTCAGGCACTTCCTGGGATAAAACGCGAACATTCCTTGAGGAACTGTGAGGTGCTTATCAGTTTTTCCTCGTAACGGTCCCAAAGCTTCTACAAATGTTCCTGTTTCTCTTTATTGCCCTTGAGGCGACTGGACTTTAGATTTTGATCAGAAACCAGTTGGTATTGCAAGGTTACCAGGGACGCCTCACGGTACAGTAAGGGGATTAAAATATATAAAGCCAAGTTGTCCCTCACTGCCCTTTGATTCAGACGCTGGTGCCATCCTTCTACGTCATTGTTGGTCCTCACCAGTCGTCTAAATGCATACCAGTTCCCCAATTCCCACACACTGTTGCACAGCCACGTATTTTTTTATGTAATGAGTTAATTGTGTCGTTAAGGGTGGATTGCTAGCCGACTTTTCTAATTCAGCAAACGCCTTACAATTATGTAGTACATACGTACCACCACGTATGTACGCCGGTACGTACATACGTACGTACCGGCGGACATAAACAATTATAGACCAATATCAAATCTACCCATTCTATCAAAAATATTTGAAAAAATTATTTACAAACAGCTCTATTCCTACCTCGTAAAATTCGACATACTCAGCCCCTGCCAGTTTGGCTTCCGGTCCCAAAAGAGCACCAACGATGCAATCATTAGTCTCCTTGACGTTATCTACTCAGCCCTTGACAAAAATGAGTTTCCGATTGGACTCTTCATTGACCTAAGAAAAGCCTTTGATACTGTTAATCACAACTACCTCTTACTTAAACTCCAGCATTATGGAATCCGAGGCCTTGCCCTTGACTACATCCGATCCTATCTTAGTGACAGACACCAATATGTAACCATCAATGATACAACTTCTTCCACTCTACCAATTACCGTTGGAGTGCCACAGGGCAGTATCTTAGGACCTCTTCTATTTCTTATATATATATAAACGATCTGCCTAATGTCTCTAATATTCTCAAACCTATATTGTTTGCTGACGATACTACCCTTATCTATTCAAACCTCAACCCACATACACTAAATAATGTTGTGAATAATGACTTAAAAAAAGTCCACTTATGGATGTCAACGAACAAACTAACATTAAACATCGAAAAGACTTACTACATCTTATTTGGAAGCAAATCATCAAATGAAATTCAGCTACAGATAGACAACATTAACATCAGTAATAAAAATGATGGCAAGTTTCTTGGCCTATTCCTAGACAAGAGACTCAACTTCAGCACCCACATTCAACACATAACTAAGAAAGTCTCTAAGACAGTTGGTATACTCTCCAAAATCAGATATTATGTTCCTAACTCTGCTCTCCTCTCATATATTATGCACTAATCTACCCCTATCTTAATTATGGTATCTGTGCATGGGGGTCTACCACTGCAAACCACCTTAAGCCCATCATCACACAGCAAAAATCTGCTCTCAGAATTATAACTAACTCTGCTTTCAGACAACACTCAGCTCCCTTGTTTAAATCCCTAAACTTGCTAAATATTAACTCCCTCCACACATTCTCTTGTGTCAACTACATTTACAAAACCCTGTTCTTAAATGCAAACCATGCTCTGAAACTCTCCCTGGACAGATGTAATAGGATCCATTACCACCACACCAGAAATAAAAATCTCTTTGATATCCCCAGGGTCAAACTTAATCTGTGTAAACACTCTATGCAAATTAAGGGACCTAGTTTATGGAACTCACTCCCTAGTGAATTGAAAAACTGTAAAACTTTTGCCTTATTTAAAAGCAAAACCAAAAAGTACCTAACTTCATCTTCTTAGTTTCCTACACTGAACTTTAAATTTGCTCTGTACCTAGTGTTACCCAATCTCCTAATTTTTATGTAATATCAAACAACCTTATCATTGTGTTCATTGCTGTCTTCTTTTATGTGCTAGCCATATGCTGTATTGCGACTACCAATTTTTGTCAACTACCATTCAAGCTGTCATTGCAATCAATCTTATATTGTTTCTGCTGTATTGTGCCTACCAATTTTTGTCAACTACCGTTCAAGCTGTCATTTCAATCAATCTTAGCTACCTATGTGCTTTAATATACTGTACCTACAATTTTCTCTCATCTTCTTTTTTTTCATTTCATGTAACTGTTATCATTTTTTTGTCTATAAATTTTGCAAGTATTTACCTCCTTAAAATTTTCTTAGATTAAGGACCTGCCCGAAACGCTGCGCGTGCTAGTGGCTTTACAAGACTGTAATTACCATATTTGTATCCTCACATTCCTTATGTACATTCTTGTATATGCATAAATAAATAAATAAATAATAAATAAGTACGTGTGTGTGTTACACACGTGCACACACACACACCTTGTCAAGCACAAGACAAAGCTTGAAAAAGTTTAAAGGGACTAGCCAATAGGCTAGTCCCAGGACTAAGAGGCATGAGTTACGAGGACAGGCTGCGAGAAATGCACCTCATGACACTGGAAAACAGAAGAGTAAGGGGAGACATGATCACTACCTACAAAATTCTCAGCGCAATTGATAGGGTACATAAAGATAAACTGTTTAACACGGGTGGTAGGCGAACAAGGGGACACAGGTGGAAACTTAGTACCCAAATGAGCCACTGGGATGTTAGAAAGAACTTTTTCAGTGTCAGAGTAGTTAATAGATGGAATGCATTAGGCAGTGATGTGGTGGAGGCTGAATCCATACACAGTTTCAAATGCAGATATGATAGAGCCCAGTAGGCTCAGGAATCTGTACATCAGTTGATTGCCAGTTGAGAGGTGGGACCAAAGAGCCAGAGCTCAACCCCCTCAACCACATCTAGGTGAGTATACACACAAACACACACACGCACACACACACGTACATACACACACACACACACACACACACAAACATACACACACTAATGCCTCTATTCACCTTGCAGTAAATAGGAACCTGAAAGTCAGGAAGCTGCTAAAGGCTGCATCTTAGGGATGTGTGTGTGTGTTAGATAAAAATATATGTTGTTTAGATATGATGGAGGAAAAGAGGCCGAGAGTCGGTACATTAAACAACCGACGCTTAGAAAGACGGGGTCCAAGAGCTAACATCTAAATCTTGGAAATAATAAATTAAAATATTTAATATACACACATACATGTTTCACATGAATTTGGTTGAGGGCACACTGAGGGCTGATGGCCCCGTCGACGGGGCAGGAAGTCGGCGGTTGATCAAAGGCCTCCCACATACCTGAGGATTATTCCGGCTTAATTTTAAACGGAAGTAATGTCTTGGTATTTACGGCTTCAGCGGGTGGGTGGGTCCGTGGGTTTATTACACTATGAATGGAAAACAATCGCCTATTCTCTATTTTATATTGCCGCTTGTAGAGCTAGAAGCTGTTGCCTCTTGTGTGCGTTGCACAAGGGGATTAATATCTGGATTAATATCTTTCAATATTTCCAGTATTTTTTAAGGTATCGCTTAAATACCGAAGATACTGTTATTGGACACCACTTAATTGACAATGTCTCAACAACGCATGCTGAAGATGTGCGTGGCTCCTGCTACTGCAATGATGTTCATTTGCTTTTCAATGATGCGCCTCAGTTGCCCCCTCTCTAACTTACCGTTCTAAATACCCCTTCTCCATCTCTCGCAAACATTCCCCCCTCATACATCTCCCCCCTTTCCTCCTGTCCCCCTGTCCATCTTTGTCCCCCTGTCCCTCACTTTGTCCCCTTGCCCACATTTTCTGTCCTCTGTCCCCGATCCCTTTCCCCCTGTCCCCTGTCCCCTCTCTGTCCCCTTGTCCCCCCTTTCCATCTCTCTGTCCCCCTGTCCCTCTCTCTGTCCCCCTGTCTCTCTCTGTGCCCCTGTTCCTCTCTGTCCTCCTGTTCCTCTCTCTGTCCCCCTGTCACTCTCTGTCCCCCTGTTCCTCTATGTCCCCCTGTCCATCTCTGTCCCCCTGTCCTTCTCTCTGTCCCCTGTACCTCTCTGTCCCCCTGCCCACTCTTTCTGTCCGCTGTCCATCATCTGTCTCCCTCCCTTTCCTCCAGTCCCCCTATCCATCTCTGTCCCCTTGTCCCTGTCTCTCTTCCCCTGTCCCTATCTCTGTCCCCCTGTCCGCCCTTTCTGTCCCTGTCCTTCTCTGTCTGTCCCTGTCCCTCCCTCTGTCCCCCTGCCAACTCTTTCTATCCCCTGTCTCTCCTCTGTCCCCTCTCTCTTAGTCTCCTGCCCCCCTCTCCTCCCTCTGTCCCCCTCTCTGACCCTGCCCCTCTGTCTCTGTCCCTGTGTTCCTGTCTGTCTCTGTCCATGTCCCCCTCTCTGTCCCTGTCTCCCTCCCTGTCCCACTGCCCCCCTCTGTTCCCCCGTCCCTCCTCTGGCCCTGTCCGTCTGTCCCTGTCCCTCTGTCTCTGCTTCTCCTCGTTTCTGCCATTCTCTGGGTCGGCCTATCTCTCTGTCTCTTTCCTCGCTCTATCTCTGTCATTCTCTCACTGACTTTGCATATCCTTATCTATCCGTCTCTGTGTCTAACATTCTCTCCCCGACTCTGTCTATATCTATTTCTCTGTCTCGGTCTTCATCTCTTTCTCTCTCTCTCTCTCCTTACATACATACATACATACATACATACATACATACATACATACATACATACATACATACATACATACATACATACATACATACATACATACATACATACATACATACATAAATTTATTTAACACATGTGGTACACGCACAAGGAAACACAGGTGGAAGCTGAGTACCCAAATGAGCCACAGAGAGATTATAGAAAGAACTTTTCAGTGTCAGAGTAGTTAATAAATAGAATTCATTAGGCAGTAACGTGGTGGAGGCTGACTCCATACACAGTTTCAAATGTAGATATGACAGAGCTCAGTAGGCTCAGGAATCTGTACATCAGTTGATTGACGGTTGAGAGGCGGGACCAAAGAGCCAAAGTTCAACCACAACTATACTTGTATAGTTGTACTTGTATAGTACACAACTATACAAGAGTCATTAACACGTGTAATGGCTGATCCCCCATCACGATAGCATGAAGACAAATTGCCTGACCCGCAGTCCGTCTTGCTCCTCAAATAATTTTCGGGTTAACATGAAAACGTCTCTCGAGTTTATCTCTCTAATGTTGTTTTCCCATCTTTCATTTTATCAGCTTAGTTCCTTTATTATGCCCCAATTACTCATATATTGAGCGGTAGTTAAACTGAATCCAAATTTAAAAAAAGGTCCTTTTGCTAAGCCTTGATAAAGTCAGATATATTGTTTGTTAACACATTTCTCAACAATGAACAGTCAGTTTTATCAAGCTAACATATCCTAACACAACGAGTGAGAGTATTAACTGGTCTAATTATTTTATTAGACCAGTATATATTATTAGATTATACTGGTATAATTATATATATATATATATATATATATATATATATATATATATATATATATATATATATATATATATATATATATATATATATACTGTATATATATATATATATATATATATATATATATATATATATATATATATATATATATATATATATATATATATATATATATATATATATATATATATTGCCTGTTCATTACAACTATTTAACACTGGGAAGGGATCAGGATAAGGATTTGGGATGGGATGGGGAGGAATGGTGCCAAACCACTTGGACGGCGGTCGGGGATTGAACGCCTAGGACTGCTACTGTACATTTAAATTACTAACTTACCTGAGAGTCTATATCCCTACATGTCAATGTTTGTGTATGCTGGTAATGTGAGGAACATACAGAAGATAAGGGTAGCTGAACACCACAAAATGCTGAAGGACAACTTTATTAAAGTTGCATAATGAAATGTGTAAGTACTTCATTCATAATGATGTGCTGCCCGAAATCTTAGCGAAGTATCCAAAATTTGCTTACTGTCGGTAATGCATGCACATGACTGTAAAGCTGCCGCCCAGTTGGGTGGGTGTGCAGCACATGACTGTAAAACTGCCGCCCAGTTGGGTGGGTGTGGAGCACATGACTGTAAAGCTGCCGCCCAGTTGGGTGGGTGTGCAGCACATGACTGTAAAACTGCCGCCCAGTTGGGTGGGTGTGGAGCACATGACTGTAAAACTGCCGCCCAGTTGGGTGGGTGTGGAGCACATGACTGTAAAGCTGCCGCCCAGTTGGGTGGGTGTGCAGCAAGACTAGTAACTGTGTGACTCACTATAGATGTAAAGTGCCTTTTATAGTGACTGTTGTGAGCCTCTTGTTGATCACTTGTGACACAAAGATTATGTGTGATTATGATTATGATTATGTATGAGTGTGTGTGTACATGTGTATACAACATTAATAATTTTGTAACTAGCGTCAAACATTGTTATTTGCTTAGCTAAACGAACTAGAGTGTTCAGTTCCTGAACCGATTATGTGCCTCTGTAATCCTTTACACCACCGCTCACGGGATGGGTATGGGGTGCATAATAAAGAAAGAAATAGAAGAAATTGAAATTGCATAATACGGTTATTGACATTCAATAATAGTAAGATAAAGTAATGAGGACCAAATGGGAGACCAGTGATCAGATGAATATTACAGACTCAAGGGTAGCCTTCTCTTCTTGTATATAAATGAAAAAATAAATTCGTTTGTTTATTTCTAATGCTTGTAGGCGAGAACAGTTGTGAACGCCAGCTAGCGCACAAGTACATGAGCGCCCAAAATACTTTTACACAAAAGACATGTACAGACAGGCGTGTGGCTTCTGACTTCTTTTTTATTGATTAATATTAAATATTAGGCGCTAACCTATGATAGTTATCATTTTATACATGTATAACTCTCACATAATAAATATAAAAGGAGTTTATCTAAAAACTGACAGAAGTGTTGTGTTTTGTGCGTTGTATCGTGTTTGTGGGCATTCGGGTGTGTTGTGTTTACGCTGGCGGGCGGCGTCCTTACCAACTCCGGATTATGTCTATTACATCACTAAACTTCATTTAATAACTATATGCCTGTTAAATAGAAGATTTTAATTGTTAATAGCATTATATTGTCGTTTTAATGTGGAACACGTACACATATGCGAAACGTCGAAAGCTGGTGTTCGAAGTGGTAAAAATATTAGTGTGCGATGTTGTCAATGTACGGAGTGTCTTGTATCCTTCGGAACATCCACATCAACAGAGCGGCCATTTTGTGGTCCGTGGTACTGAATGATAAATATCTCTTCCTCTTTCCTTGTAAATATAACATCCAGAATGGAGGGAACATCCCCTTCCCTCATCCTCGTAGCTTGTTTAACATGTAGAAACATGAATGTTTACAGGATGAGGTTTACAAATCTACAAGTCCAAAAATCCTCTGTTTTAGCTTAGCAAAACTTAGCTTAGCCTACTATATTGAACTTTAACTTTATAACAAAACCAATCAAAAGGGTTTGCAATAATATTAGTTGAAAAATTCTACCAATTTTTTTTGTGTGTTAATAGTAAAAATGCTTATATTTTTATTGTTAAATTTCAAAGTAATATCAGTTTGAAGACGTTTAAGAATAAATATGGCTAGGTCCCTTTAGTGTATAAATGTATATTATCCACCAAAAAATTCACACAAACAAAAATTGTTATTTGTAACTTATAAACTTTTTCTAGTATGTGTCCTGAAGTAAATTTCTAGCAAACCTCACTGGAAAATTCATTGGGTTTGTATGTTTATTGTTAGTATGATATGCAGTCTACTGATCAATTGAACTAGGTACTATTTATCATCCGAATGCAAAAATATGTCTTCATTCTTCCCAGATGAAGGAACTAGGTAATGTTCATCATCTGAATGCACCATATGCAATGCATCATCTGAATCCTTTCCCACACTCATGACACACGGGAGGTTTATCAGCTGTATGCACAATCCTGTGAGTTTTTATAAGTCGCAGACGATTGAATCCCTTCCCACACTCAGGACATTCACGAGGTTTATCATCCGTATGCACAGTCATGTGATTTATTGTACTGGAACGTTTCCCAAATCTTTTCCCCACATTCAGCACACTTGAAATGTTTAGCACCCGTTTGTAGCATCCTATGCACATTTATTTATTTATTTATATATATATATATATATATATATATATATATATATTATTAAATATGACCGAAAAAGTAAGATTAATAATTCTAACACGAATTTTCTCAATCTTTCGTACATTTCTTTTCACTGTTGGGGGTAAATCAAAAATCAATTCTCCAAAATTCATTTTTATTTCTAGTCTGACGCGACACGAGCGTGTTTCGTAAAACTTATTACATTTTCAAAGACTTTAGTTTACAAATACACAACTGAATAGAACTTACGCATCTCCGATTTTATATCTACATTTGAGTGAGGTGGATGGGGTGAGGTGGCATTAATAGGGTATTAATTTCATCAACACAAGACAGAACAAGAGGTGGTATTAATAGGGTATTAATTTCATCAACACAAGACAGAACACGAAACAATGGGTATTGAATAGAAGTGTTTGTCGAAAGCCTATTGGTCCATATTTCTTGATGCTTCTATATTGGAGCAGAGTCTTGAGGTGGGTAGAATATAGTTGTGCATTAATTGGCTGTTGATTGCTGGTGTTGACTTCTTGATGTGTAGTGCCTCGCAAACGTCAAGCCGCCTGCTATCGCTGTATCTATCGAGGATTTCTGTGTTGTTTACTAGGATTTCTCTGGCGATGGTTTGGTTTGGTTTGGTTTTACTGGGATAGAGAAATCACCAATGAACACCCAAATCACGGAACTATTTACTCTACCCACCATGAGAGTAAGGACAAGACAAGAACATATCGATGCCAACACAGAAGACAATGTCCAACATAATAGGCCAATTACACTGGATTAATCTTTGTGTTTAGATAGGAGATGCCTCGTATGGGCCAATAAGCCTTCTGCAGCCTCTATGTTTCACCTCACATTTATCCCTTATGTACCCCCCCATGTTTTTCACCTTTATTGTATTATCACCTGACCCAGTGCGGGTATAAAATCAACTAGTATTGTAAGATCTGTTCACTTGAGAATGAACCATGGAGGTTCGAAACGTTGTGCAATATATATATATATATATATATATATATATATATATATATATATATATATATATATATATATATATATATATATATATGTATATATATGTATATATATATATATATATGTATATATATATGTATATATATATATATATATATATATGTATATATATATGTATATATATATATGTATATATATATATATGTATATATATATATAATATATATATGTATATATATATATATATATATGTCGTACCTAATAGCCAGAACGCACTTCTCGGCCTACTGTCTAAGGCCCGATTTGCCTAATAAGCCAAGTTTTCCTGAATTAATATATTTTCTCTAACTTTTTTCTTATGAAATGATAAAGCTACCCATTACATTACGAATGAGGTCAATTTTTTTTTTATTGGAGTTAAAATTAACGTAGATATATGACCGAACCTAACCAACCCTACCTAACCTAACCTAACCTATCTTTATAGGTTAGGTTAGGTTAGGTAGCCGAAAATGTTAGGTTAGGTTAGGTTAGGTAGGTTAGGTGGACGAAAAACAATTAATTCATGAAAACTTGGCTTATTAGGCAAATCGGGCCTTGAATAGTAGGCATAGAAGTGAGTTCTGGCTACTAGGTACGACATATATATATATATATATTATATATATGTATATATATATATATATATATATATATATATATATATATATATATATATATATATATATATATATATATATATATATATATATATATATATATATATATGTTGTACCTAGTAGCCAGAACGTCCTACTCGGCCTACTATGCAAGGCCCGATTTCCCTATTAAGCCAAGTTTTCCTGAATTTACATATTTTTTCAATATTTTTTCTTATGAAATGATAAAGCTACCCATTTCATTATGTATGAGTATTTTATTTTTAAATTTGAGTTAAAACTGATATAGATATATGACCGAACCTAACCAACTCTACCTAACCTAACCTATCTTAACCTAACCTAAACTAACACAATTAAGTCAATAATTTATGTTCTTAATATAATATAATAATAATAATTCAAATAAACTAATTGGAAAGATTTTATTTAAAATAAAGAAAATCACTCGGCCTATTAGGCAAATCGGGCCTTGCATAGTAGGCCGAGAAGTGTGTTCTGGCTACTAGGTACGACATATATATATATATATATATATATATATATATATATATATATATATATATATATATATATATATATATATATATATATATATATATATATATATATATATATATATATATATATTGTTACGGTGCCCTCTCCTATTTCTTTCGTTTGCCGGCTTAAAGAGTCATATCAACTCTCCCTACTGATTCTCTGAGGTTCAGGGAGTCTATTGACATATGTGGCGACCAGACCGGCTGCCGGTTAAGGGAAGGAAGTTACATTATAAGTTGTAAATAAAGGGAAATTGGCGCCCTGTTATAAAATGAAAGAGTATCCCCTAATGCAGATATGACCTTTTGGAAGGGACACTAGCCGATCGCAGATTGGTCGACTTAGGTCGCGGGCGACAAATCAGGGCCCGCCATGACGTCACCGAATGCCCCGGGCGGCGCCAACGTCAGAAGTGACCCGACCTTGGAAGCGACAGGACGCACCTCGGTCTGCTCTCCAGGATTAGAGGCTCTACAAGCCTTTCTTAGTGGATTAGTGCTGGCTATTGCAGCCCATCAGATATATTGGAGACCCCGCGCTTCTGTGAAGCAAAAGGAACCAAGTTTATTGAGCGAAAGAGGGCCAAACTTGAAAAATATTCGGCGACGACGCAGGGCGGCGACGCTGGACGTTGAGGGTCAGAAAAGGTGTGGCGGGCAAGCCTAGCTGTGACCGGGTCACATCCACTGGAAGGACGACACCGTGCCTAGGACAAGAAGCAACGCCTTGTGGAAGGGGCGAGTGTGGGAAAAATAGTGATTAGCTCAGCGCCCATCGATGAACCAGGATTGGGGCAGCTGAATCTCAGGGATTGGAACGGCGACGACGCGAAGGCTCCACGACACCTGAGGACCTGTGGAACGTCCTGGATCGTCAAGGATCGACCCAAGGAAGCGTGGGAACCTCACACCATCGAGGGACAGGCGTCGTGAGCCAGGAATGCAAGGTAGATCATTTTCCCTCCCATTACCCCTTGTGTGAGTAGGCTAGTTAGGCCACAATATTTGCTCATGTATGTGGCAACAGGACTTTAATTCTTTAGTAGTAGAATAGGCTGCAAGGCAGCTTGTGTCCAGGACTGTCAGAGGGGACAGTGTGTATGGATGGCAGGACAGTGAAGAAGAGGCGCCGACGTGGTGAAGAGGCCCTCCTGTGAGAGTGTGGGACTCCTGTCTTCCTGCCCAGTTGAAGGAGTGTTGGAGGTCGTGGAAGAAGAGGCTGACGATCTCCAGACTTAGTATCCATATTTCCATATTCATGTATTACTTGTGATTGTGTGTGTGTTCATGTAATTTGCATCAGTAAATTCGCACATTTTATCACTGTGTTTAAGTGTGCCTCCATTTATGATATTCCTCTATGAGCATACACGAAGGTTATCACAGTACCACCTAGGGAACACAACGTTCTCTATAGAAGTTCAGATTGCCTGGAGAGTGGTAAAGACAGCACAGACTTACATAAAAGTGTACCCTTAGCCATCCGATCAGTATCGGTGCCTGAATGGTGGCAACTATTAACGTAGTGGCTAGAGAGAGGTAAAGCCACACAGACCTTCCTGGGAGAGTACCCTGGGCCATCAGTCTAGTAGCAGATCTATGGGAGTAGCAATCTTCTGGCTACAAACAATATATAATACACCCACTGAACTGCATTGCTGGGGTGCAGATATAATAACCCAGCTGGCGACCTTGCTAAGAAGAAGATAGAGAAGACAGGCGGGAAAGGAGTTCCTGCAACCTTTTTTTGTCTGGCAGGCAAGACTCAGGGAGGTTATAATTATAAGGTAAGCCTGAGTCTTCCTTCACTCCTCCACGGGTCTAGGCCGGAACTGTTCACAGCAGTTTTCCCGTGTTTGACTGAAGGGCTTCCAGGGTGAATCAGTGGCACCCCCCTTTTGTGGTGGAAGCAAAGACCTGCGGAGGTGGGCATTGTTGGTCCTCTCCTGTGTGACCAAGGAGACTCCGGTGAATCCCGGGAGTCGGAGGGGCGGAGTATTTGGGCCTTTTGAACCCCTAGCAGCTAAGTGTTAGCAGAGCCCCGGCCCACCCACCTCCACGTGACAATATATATATAATATAAATATATATATATAATAACTGAAAACTCAGGCTTGTTCGCATATATATATATAATATATATATATATATATATATATATATATATATATATATATATATATATATATATATATTTTATTAAATATGACCGAAAAAGTAAGATTAATAATTCTAACACGAATTTTCTCAATCTTTCGTACATTATGCTTCACTGTTGGAGGTAAATCAAAAATCACTTCTCCAAAATTCATTTTTATTTCTAGTCTGACGCGACACGGGCGCGTTTCGTAAAACTTATTACATTTTCAAAGACTTCACAAATACACAACTGATTAGAACTTGCGTTTCCCTGATTTTATATCTACATTTGAGTGAGGTGGGAAGGGTGATGTGGCATTACATTTGAGTGAGGTGGGAAGGATGATGTGGCATTAGAGGATATTAATAGGGTATTAAAAGTATCAACACAAGACAGAACACGAAACAATGGATATTGAATAGAAGTGTTTGTAGAAAGCCTATTGGTCCATATTTCTTGATGCTTCTATATTGGAGCGGAGTCTTGAGGTGGGTAGAATATAGTTGTGCAATAATTGGCTGTTGATTGCTGGTGTTGACTTCTTGATGTGTAGTGCCTCGCAAACGTCAAGCCGCCTGCTATCGCTGTATCTATCGATGATTTCTGTGTTGTTTACTAGGATTTCTCTGGCGATGGTTTGGTTATGGGAAGAGATTATATGTTCCTTAATGGAGCCCTGTTGTTTATGCATCGTTAAACGCCTAGAAAGAGATGTTGTTGTCTTGCCTATATACTGGGTTTTTTGGAGCTTACAGTCCCCAAGTGGGCATTTGAAGGCATAGACGACGTTAGTCTCTTTTAAAGCGTTCTGTTTCGTGTCTGGAGAGTTTCTCATGAGTAGGCTGGCCGTTTTTCTGGTTTTATAGTAAATCGTCAGTTGTATCCTCTGATTTTTGTCTGTAGGGATAACGTTTCTATTAACAATATCTTTCAGGACCCTTTCCTCTGTTTTATGAGCTGTGGAAAAGAAGTTCCTGTAAAATAGTCTAATAGGGGGTATAGGTGTTGTGTTAGTTGTCTCTTCGGAGGTTGCATGGCTTTTCACTTTCCTTCTTATGATGTCTTCGATGAAACCATTGGAGAAGCCGTTATTGACTAGAACCTGCCTTACCCTACAGAGTTCTTCGTCGACTTGCTTCCATTCTGAGCTGTGGCTGAGAGCACGGTCGACGTATGCGTTAACAACACTCCTCTTGTACCTGTCAGGGCAGTCGCTGTTGGCATTTAGGCACATTCCTATGTTTGTTTCCTTTGTGTAGACTGCAGTGTGGAAACCTCCGCCCTTTTCCATGACTGTTACATCTAGAAAAGGCAGCTTCCCATCCTTTTCCGTCTCGTAAGTGAAACGCAGCACGGAACTCTGCTCAAATGCCTCCTTCAGCTCCTGCAGATGTCTGACATCAGGTACCTGTGTAAAAATGTCGTCAACATACCTGCAGTATATGGCCGGTTTCAAGTTCATGTCGACTAAGACTTTTTGCTCGATGGTACCCATGTAGAAGTTTGCAAACAGGACACCTAGGGGAGAACCCATAGCGACCCCATCTACTTGCTTATACATATGCCCATGAGAAACTCTCCAGACACGAAACAGAACGCTTTAAAAGAGACTAACGTCGTCTATGCCTTCAAATGCCCACTTGGGGACTGTAAGCTCCAAAAAACCCAGTATATAGGCAAGACAACAACATCTCTTTCTAGGCGTTTAACGATGCATAAACAACAGGGCTCCATTAAGGAACATATAATCTCTTCCCATAACCAAACCATCGCCAGAGAAATCCTAGTAAACAACACAGAAATCATCGATAGATACAGCGATAGCAGGCGGCTTGACGTTTGCGAGGCACTACACATCAAGAAGTCAACACCAGCAATCAACAGCCAATTATTGCACAACTATATTCTACCCACCTCAAGACTCCGCTCCAATATAGAAGCATCAAGAAATATGGACCAATAGGCTTTCTACAAACACTTCTATTCAATATCCATTGTTTCGTGTTCTGTCTTGTGTTGATACTTTTAATACCCTATTAATATCCTCTAATGCCACATCATCCTTCCCACCTCACTCAAATGTAATGCCACATCACCCTTCCCACCTCACTCAAATGTAGATATAAAATCAGGGAAACGCAAGTTCTAATCAGTTGTGTATTTGTGAAGTCTTTGAAAATGTAATAAGTTTTACGAAACGCGCCCGTGTCGCGTCAGACTAGAAATAAAAATGAATTTCGGAGAAGTGATTTTTGATTTACCTCCAACAGTGAAGCATAATGTACGAAAGATTGAGAAAATTCGTGTTAGAATTATTAATCTTACTTTTTCGGTCATATTTAATAAAATATGTCTACAGGAAACACTGCTACCAAAATATACTAATATATATATATATATATATATATATATATATATATATATATATATATATATATATATATATATATATATATATATATATATATATGTCGTACCTAATAGCCAGAACGCACTTCTCAGCCTACTATTCACGGCCCGATTTGCCTAATAAGCCAAGTTTTCATGAATTAATGTTTTTTCGTCTACCTAACCTACCTAACCTAACCTAACCTAGCTTTTTTTGGCTACCTAACCTAACCTTACCTATAAATATAGGTTAGGTTAGGTTAGGAAGGGTTGGTTAGGTTCGGTCATATATCTACGTTAATTTTAACTCCAATAAAAAGAAATTGACCTCATACATAGAGAAAAGGGTTGCTTTATCATTTCATAAGAAAAAAATTATAGTAAATATATTAATTCAGGAAAACTTGGCTTATTAGGCAAATCGGGCCTTGAATAGTAGGCTGAGAAGTGAGTTCTGGCTACTAGGTACGACATATATATATATATATATATATATATATATATATGTCG
>NC_091161.1:46167606-46237659 GCF_040958095.1 Procambarus clarkii
GAAATGATAAAGATACCCATTTCATTATGTATGAGGTCAATTTTTTTTTATTGGAGTTAAAATTAACGTAGATATATGACCGAACCTAACCAACCCTACCTAACCTAACCTAACCTATCTTTATAGGTTAGGTTAGGTTAGGTAGCCGAAAAAGTTAGGTTAGGTTAGGTTAGGTAGGTTAGGTAGTCGAAAAACAATTAATTCATTAAAACTTGGCGTATTAGGCAAATCGGGCCTTGCATAGTAGGCCGAGAAGTGCGTTCTGGCTACTAGGTACGACATATATATATATATATATATATATATATATATATATATATATATATATATATATATATATATATATATATATATATATATATATATATATATATATATATATATATATATATATATATGTCGTACCTAATAGCCAGAACGCACTTCTCAGCCTACTATTCATGGCCCGATTTGCCTAATATGCCAAGTTTTCATGAATTAATGTTTTTTCGTCTACCTAACCTACCTAACCTAACCTAACCTAGCTTTTTTTGCCTACCTAACCTAACCTTACCGATAAATATAGGTTAGGTTAGGTTAGGTAGGGTTGGTTAGGTTCGGTCATATATCTACGTTAATTTTAACTCCAATAAAAAAAAAATGACCTCATACATAGAGAAAAGGGTTGCTTTATCATTTCATAAGAAAAAAAATATAGTAAATATATTATTTCAGGAAAACTTGGCTTATTAGGCAAATCGGGCCTTGAATAGTAGGCTGAGAAGTGAGTTCTGGCTACTAGGTACGACATATATATATATATATATATATATATGTCGTACCTAGTAGCCAGAACGCACTTCTCGGCCTACTATGCAAGGCCCGATTTGCCTAATAAGCCAAGTTTTCCTGAATTAATATATTTTCTCTAATTTTTTTCTTATGAAATGATAAAGCTACCCATTTCATTACGTATGAGGTCAATTTTTTTTATTGGAGTTAAAATTAACGTAGATATATGACTGAACCTATCCAACCCTACCTAACCTAACCTAACCTATCTTTATAGGTTAGGTTAGGTTAGGTAGCCGAAAAAGTTAGGTTAGGTTAGGTTAGGTTAGGTAGGTTAGGTAGTCGAAAAACAATTAATTCATGAAAACTTGGCTTATTAGGCATAGTAGGCATAGAAGTGCCTACTTGGGCCTTGCATAGTAGGCATAGAAGTGCGTTCTGGCTACTAGGTACGACATATATATATATATATATATATATATATATATATATATATATATATATATATATATATATATATATATATATATATATATATATATATGTCGTACCTAATAGCCAGAACGCACTTCTCAGCCTACTATTCAAGGCCCGATTTGCCTAATAAGCCAAGTTTTCATGAATTAATGTTTTTTCGTCTACCTAACCTACCTAACCTAACCTAACCTAGCTTTTTTTGGCTACCTAACCTAACCTTACCTATAAATATAGGTTAGGTTAGGTTAGGTAGGGTTGGTTAGGTTCGGTCATATATCTACGTTAATTTTAACTCCAATAAAAAAAAATTGACCTCATACATAGAGAAAAGGGTTGCTTTCTCAATTCATAAGAAAAAAAATTATAGTAAATATATTAATTCAGGAAAACTTGGCTTATTAGGCAAATCGGGCCTTGAATAGTAGGCTGAGAAGTGAGTTCTGGCTACTAGGTACGACATATATATATATATATATATATATATATATATATATATATATATATATATATATATATATATATATATATATATATGTCGTACCTAGTAGCCAGAACTCACTTCTCAGCCTACTATGCAAGGCCCGATTTGCCTAATAAGCCTAGTTTTCATGAATTAATGTTTTTTTGACTACCTAACCTACCTAACCTAACCTATAAAGATAGGTTAGGTAAGGTTAGGTAGGGTTGGTTAGGTTCGGTCATATATCTACGTTAATTTTAACTCCAATAAAAAAAAATTGACCTCATACATAATGAAATGGGTAGCTTTATCATTTCATAAGAAAAAAATTAGAGAAAACATATTAATTTAGTAAAACTTGGCTTATTAGGCAAATCGGGCCTTGCATTGTAGGCTGAGAAGTGAGTTCTGGCTATTAGGTACGACATATATATATATATATATATATATATATATATATATATATATATATATATATATATATATATATATATATATATATATATATATATATATATATATATATATGTCGTACCTAGTAGCCAGAACGCACTTCTCGGCCTACTATGCAAGGCCCGATTTGCCTAATAAGCCAAGTTTTCCTGAATTATTATAATTTCTCAATTTTTTTTCTTATGAGATGATAAAGCTACCCATTTCATTATGTATGAGGTCAATATTTTTTTATTGGAGTTAAAATTAACGTAGATATATGACCAAACCTAACCAACCCTACCTAACCTAACCTAACCTATCTTTTTAGGTTAGGTTAGGTTAGGTAACCGAAAAAGTTAGGTTAGGTTTGGTTAGGTAGGTTAGGTAGTCGAAAAACAATTAATTCATGAAAACTTGGCTTATTAGGCAAATCGGGCCTTGCGTAGTAGGCAGAGAAGTGCGTTCTGGCTATTAGGTACGACATATATATATATATATATATATATATATATATATATATATATATATATATATATATATATATATATATATATATGTCGTACCTAGTAGCCAGAACGCACTTCTCAGCCTACTATGCAAGGCCAAATTTGCCTAATAAGCCAAGTTTTCCTGAATTAATATATTTTCTCTAATTTTTTTCTTATGAAATGATAAAGCTACCCATTTCATTATGTATGAGGTCAATTTTTTTTATTGGAGTTAAAATTAACGTACATATATGACCGAACCTAACCAACCCTACCTAACCTAACCTAACCAATCTTTATAGGTTAGGTTAGGTTAGGTAGCCGAAAAAGTGAGGTTAGGTTAGGTTAGGTAGGTTAGGTAGTCGAAAAACAATTAGTTCATGAAA
The DNA here is from genome assembly GCF_040958095.1 of Procambarus clarkii. Lineage (NCBI taxonomy): Eukaryota > Metazoa > Arthropoda > Malacostraca > Decapoda > Cambaridae > Procambarus > Procambarus clarkii. The sequence continues at coordinate 46,170,624 of NC_091161.1, forward strand.
ACTTGGCTTATTAGACAAATTTGGCCTTGCATAGTAGGCTGAGAAGTGCGTTCTGGCTATTAGGTACGACATATATATATATATATATATATATATATATATATATATATATATATATATATATATATATATATATATATATATATATATATATATATATATATATATATATATATATATATATATATATATGTCGTACCTAGTAGCCAGAACTCACTTCTCAGCCTACTATTCAAGGCCCGATTTGCCTAATAAGCCAAGTTTTCCTGAATTATTATATTTACTATAATTTTTTTCTTATGAAATGATAAAGCTACCCTTTTCACTATGTATGAGGTCAATTTTTTTTTATTGGAGTTAAAATTAACGTACATATATGACCGAACCTAACCAACCCTACCTAACCTAACCTAACCTATATATATAGGTAAGGTTAGGTTAGGTAGCCAAAAAAAGCTAGGTTAGGTTAGGTAGGTTAGGTTGACGAAAAAACACTAATTCATGAAAACTTGGCTTATTAGGCAAATCGGGCTTTGCATAGTAGGCTGAGAAGTGAGTTCTGGCTACTAGGTACGACATATATATATATATATATATATATATATATATATATATATATATATATATATATATATATATATATATGTCGTACCTAGTAGCCAGAACTCACTTCTCAGCCTACTATTCAAGGCCTGATTTGCCTAATAAGCCAAGTTTTCCTGAATTAATATATTTACTATAATTTTTTTCTTATGGAATGGGAAAGCAACCCTTTTCTCTATGTATGAGGTCAATTTTTTTTTATTGGAGTTAAAATTAACGTAGATATATGACCGAACCTAACCAACCCTACCTAACCTAACCTAACCTATATTTATAGGTAAGGTTAGGTTAGGTAGCCAAAAAAAGCTAGGTTAGGTTAGGTTAGGTAGGTTAGGTAGACGAAAAAACATTAATTCATGAAAACTTGGCTTATTAGGCAAATCGGGCCTTGAATAGTAGGCTGAGAAGTGCGTTCTGGCTATTAGGTACGACATATATATATATATATATATGTCGTACCTAATAGCCAGAACGCACTTCTCAGCCTACTATTCAAGGCCCGATTTGCCTAATAAGCCAAGTTTTCATGAATTAATGTTTTTTCGTCTACCTAACCTAACCTAACCTAGCTTTTTTTGGCTACCTAACCTAACCTTACCTATAAATATAGGTTAGGTTAGGTTAGGTAGGGTTGGTTAGGTTCGGGCACATATCTACGTTAATTTTAACTCCAATAAAAAAAAATTGACCTCATACATAGAGAAAATGGTTGCTTTATCATTTCATAAGAAAAAAATTATAGTAAATATATTAATTCAGGAAAACTTGGCTTATTAGGCAAATCGGGCCTTGAATAGTAGGCTGAGAAGTGAGTTCTGGCTACTAGGTACGACATATATATATATATATATATATATATATATATATATATATATATATATATATATATATATATATATATATATATATATATATGCAATTGACGATCACAAAACACTGATCATTTTATGCAGAAAATCCACAGAGAAATATGAAATGAGGTGAACGTTTCGGCTTGTTAAAGCCTTTGTCAACACCAGACTGACTAAGGAGAAGGGAAGGGGGAGGATATATAGGCCGACACCTGACCAACCCATCCCTAGGAAAAGAATTAACCAATAACAGGTATATCTTAGCTTAGAATGGTCAAAGAGGATTAAGCGGTCAGAGAATAAGGATGAAAGATTAAAGAAAAGCCTCATGAACACACAATATATGAATATACAATTATAATGAGACATTGTACGCCTCTCTATCAGAGTTGTTTCTTAAACTGTTGTGCAATATTATAACTTAAAAATGGATCAAGTTTGTACATACCAGTACTAACATTAAGAAGATTTGAACACTGACTGATTAGAGCAGACTCAATCAAATTCCATTCCACGAAATCCCCACAATTGGTAATGCTTTTTGCCCCATTCCAGTTAATATTGTGATCGCATAAACTCGTATGTAGATACAATGCATTAGACGTTTGGGCAGTTCTAATACTATAAGCATGTTGTGACAACCGCAATTGTAAGGACTTTCCTGTTTGTCCAAGGTACACAGAATCACAATCATTGCAGGGAATCGAATACACACAACCTGCTGTGTCAGGGGAGTTTTTTATTAAATTGGATTTGATCGTACTATTAGTGAACACCAAATTTATATTAAGTTTCTTAAAAATCAGAGACAATTTTTCAAGTCCACTCGCATAAGGTACCACTAATGAGTTAATAATTTTTGGTTTCGCCTTAGGGACGTGATTATAAAACGTACGCTTGGCTTTTACAAACGAGAAATCCAAAAACCTCTTAGGATATTGTAAACTCTTCCCAATTTCATATATTTTAGCAATCTCTCCATCAAAAAACTCAGGGCTGCAAACCCTCAAAGCTCGTAGAAACATTCCTGAAAATACTGCCTGTTTAACTTTACTATGATGATTCGAATAAAAATGAACATACGACCCCATGTTGGTAGGTTTCCTATACACATTAAATTTGAACTTTCTAGTGGCTCTATGAATCATAATGTCCAAAAACGGAAGAGTACCATTCTCCTCAGTCTCACAAGTGAATTTTATTGAAGGTACCAAAGAATTGAGTTCATTAAGAAAAACTATCTGGTCTTTGTTGCACGGCCATAAGCACAAAATATCATCAACATACCTAAACCAAACTACATTAGCCGGGATAATCCTGGATAAGATTTTTGTTTCAAAGAATTCCATATACAAATTGCTTAAAACTGGGGACAGGGGATTGCCCATCGCCATACCAATTGTTTGTTTGAAAAATTTTCCATTAAAACTAAAATAATTGTCTTTTATACACAATTTCGTTCATTTGCCGAAACGTTCACCTCATTTCATATTTCTCTGTGGATTTTCCGCATATATATATATATATATATATATATATATATATATATATATATATATATATATATATATATATATATATATATATATATATATATATATATATATACATATATATATATATATATATATATATATATATATATATATATATATATATATATATATATATATATATATATATATATATATATATATGATTTGCGCGGTGTAATGGTTAAACTTAAACACTATCACAATCTCACTTTAAATGCCAAAAGCCTTCCAAACCAGCACTGGGTGGTTAGTCATACATAGAATCAGGGGAGAAAAATATCTGCTTCAATAATGAGTTAGTAAGCAGGGCTAGCAAGAGTTAGTAAGCAGGGCCTAGCATTAGTTAGTATGCAGGGCTGGCAAGAGGTAGTAAGAAGGGCTAGCAAAAGTTAGTAAGCGGGGCCAGCATGACTTAGAAGGGCCAGCAAAAGTTAGTAAGAAAGCTAGCATGAGTTAGTAAGCAGGGCTAGCAAGAGTTAGTAAGCAGGGCTAGCAAGAGTTAGTAAACAGGGCTAGCATAAGTTAGTAAGAAGAGCCAGCAAGAGTTAGTAAGTGGGGCTCGCAAGAGTTAGTAAGAAGGGCTAGCATGAGTTAGTAAACAGGCCTAGTATGAGATAGTAAGCAGGGATAGCATGACTTAGTAAGAAGAGCTAGCAAGAGTTAGCAGGGCTGGCATGAGTTAGTAAGCAGGGCTGGGAAGAATTGGTAAGCAGGGCTGGCAAGAGTTAGTAAGCAGGGCTGGCAGAAGTTCGTAAGAAGGGTTAGCAAGAGTTAGTAAGCAGGGCTAACCACTCTAAACAACTAGCTTTAAGTTCATCTAATATTCTCTTTGTACTGGGATCTTTGTAAAATATGGCTGGGAAAAATCATCAGGGATGAACTCGCGCCCCCAGAACTCTGATCACTTGCCTCTCGCATTCCTGCCCCCAAACAAATCCCACAGTCTTCCAGAAGGACCCCCCCCCCATCCCAGTAACACACGCGTAAATAGACATTTTCTGGGGGGAGCCCCATCGGCTCCCCGGAGCTATCCAGGCTGAATGGATATGTATAACTTTCTGGCATCAGTCAAAGTGCTAGGAGTTCTTGCCTACCGGGGACCACGATTCAGAACCTGGCCCCCTCAGAGAGGCACGAGGAGCAATGGCCTATAGAAACCCCCTTGTGATTGGGAGCATTCTATGTCTGCCATCGACCGGGACAGGCACCCAGAAAGGTAGGCGCCCCAAAACAAACCCCTATTCTGGTGAAATTATTGCTACCGAAAGCCGAACGAGTGGATAGAACTCCCCAAACAAACTTATCAAACTAGCATGACGTCATAACGTCGCCACGCCACCGTCTGTGCAACCCCCCTCCCCTCCCCGAGAGGGGGAAGGGGGAGCCACAGACCCTCCACACCGGCGATCCAACTGGCAGTTCTTGGCTGATGGTATTACTGGCTGGTCAATTGCCTCTGGCTCCGGTTTTTGTTTCAGTTCTGTGCCTTGTGGTGTGGACTGTCTACCGGTGGGGTGTGAGCCAGGAGTAAGATTCCATGGTACTCGGGCTGCATGTGCCTAGGGCTATCTTCCCTAGGTGCCCTGTAAGTACTGCCCTTGGGGCCACCTTCCACAAGTCACCTTGGGTTCTACCTCCGCTGTGTCCTTTACTGCTCGGTACTGGGCCGCCCTTGGAGTCGGTTGGGGTTTTGTTGCCCTGGTTTGTCTCTGGGTAAGTGGTAGTTTTCGTCACTGGTAGGGACGCGGGGTACTGCACAGCTAGTTTTCACCATTAACAGCGGCTGGCTCTGTTCCGCCTGGGTACGTTGTCCTCTTGCGGGGTTTTTCTTTTGTTTTTTTGTTTTTTGCCTGGTGGGGGGTCTGCTTTAACTATGGTCCCCCTTTCCTGTTCTAGGTGAATTTCTTTTGAATTCTTTTGTTGGCGGTACTCCCCGCTTGGCCCCCGTGAGTGGACACGTCCCGGGGTTCAGCTTTAGCAGTTTGTTGGTAGATTTGGGAGCCGGTTCGCGGTACCCTGCCTGGGCTTCCCTTAGCGGGTACCAAAGGCTAAGGGCCCTGGGAAACCCCACGGGGGCTCCGTGGTCCTCTAGGTGTGTCGTTGGAGTCCCCCTCGCGTCCTACGAGTTTGACGGTTAATCTGTCCCCTTGTCTCAGGGTGACACTCACCGGTTGTGCCTCCGCCATGCTGCCTGTTGGGTCCTTGTTCTTGTGACCCGGAGTCGTCCGATGATTGTTGTCGGTACGCGCTCTCCTTCACCCAGACCACTAGTCTTGATAATCGGGTGCAGGCGGCTGCGGCGTTGCTTGCTGGGTGTGTGTTGCTGCAACGCTCTTGGTTTGCGGCCCCGGATGCCCCGAGGCTGCCCCGTTTTGGTGGATGGGGAATGGACTTGGGGGTAGGGGTCGCTTCGGCTCTGGCTCCTTCCGCTTCTTGTTCCTCCCCTTCTGTTCTACTCACTTCCTCCCTTGCTTCCTGCTCCGAACCATAGAAGGGTTTCGGCGTTGGGGCGGGGTCTGGTTGGGTTGAGACTCGGGCGGTCTCGGGGGTTTTCCTCTTCCGGGGTAGCAGCGGAGGCATTCCAGTTGGTTCCTCCTGCCGTGCAGTATGGGTCTGACCAGTGGGCTCCCTTCATTAGTGTTTGAACGGCTGCCCCGGCTTTTCCTTGTTAAGCTGGGGCTTTGGGGGTGCGGCTCGGCCCTGGGTCATGCCGTAGAGGTTCCCGGGGTTAGGGAGGGGTTACCTGGGGGGCCTCGGCCCCTTTTGCTCCTCTTGGGTCCTTGTACCTTTGGTGTGGGGCTGGCAGTTCCTCAGAGTGGGGTTGTTCCTTCCCTCTGTGTTCCTGTTGTTTTCGGGTATACCCCTCCCTGGGTTCGGTTCCATGTTCCTTCGGGTTCGTCGGTCCCGTCGTTCCTGGGGTTGGGTTTCACCCCCTTTTCCTTACCCTTTTTGCTCCTATGTCACGATGCTGTTCACAAAAAAAAAAAAGTGTTCAGGTAAGGTACATCCATACAAGGTATGAAACAAACATTGATGGATTTCTATATTGACCTAGTACATAGTGCCTAAACCGCTTCGTATCATTGGCCCTGCATGTTCCTTGGTCAGGGGGTGCTTGTCATGGTTCTCGTTGGTTCGCGAGTCTCTTCGTACCTTCCAATATTATTGGAACGTCTGTTGATTTTCGATGTAGTTTCCATCGGGTCTTTTGTCGGCCTTGTTGGATCCCTTCAATCATCTTTTTTTTTTCGCCTCGTTTTCGCCTTGTTTTGTTCTCGCGTCGTCTCTACTTCCAGTTTCGGCGTTCCTTGTCTTCGTTCTGCACGCCTTCCTTGTGTTTGTACGATGTCTGTTCATTGTGTGTACGATTTGTGTACGTTTTGTGTCCGCCTGGTGTACGAGCCACGCCTCCCGGTGAACGGGTGGTGCGTTTCGTACCTTGTGTGCTGTGGCCGCGGTGTGCATTTTGTCTACGGGCAGTATGCTCGTGTGTTCGCGCCGTTTCTCGTGGTTTTCTACGGCTGCTCGTTTCTCCCTCCAGTCGTGGCCCTCTGGATGCTGAGGGTGTTTTGGATTTATATTTGGGGGTGTCACTTTGTTCTGCCTCTGTACTGCTTCGTCTTCTGCAGGGAGCGCACCTCTGCTGTCTTTCTCCTTCGACCTCGCATTTTATTCAGGTGAGGGTACATACTGTGCCTACTGCCTTGAGTATGCATGGCTTTCGGGTACACCTTTAGCGCTGCTCCTAGTATGTTACTTGGCTCGCCTGGGTTGTGGCACGGTCGTGTGTCTGCTCTGCAGGTGAGGTTGTCTTGTCTGGCGCTTCTGTCGGCCTAGTGCTGGTTCTCACTTTTGGTGGGGTGCTTGCCTAGTAGTGCTTGCGGGGGTTGAGCTCTGGCTCTTGGGCCCCGCCTCTCCTGTCAGTTGATGGTTGCGCAGTTTCCTGAGCCTTCTGGGCTCTGTCTTCTTGTTTGCTCTTGTGGGTGGTGTCTGCCTCCTCCACATGGCATTTTGGTGCTTTTCGCGTCCTTTCCCTCTGCCATTAATCAGGTTCTTTTTAGTGTACAGTATCCACTCAATTTAATGGCCTCTTTGTTGACCAGACCACACACTGAAGGTGAAGGGACGACGACGTTTCGGTCCGTCCTGGACCATTCTCAGGTCGATTGTGATGAGGACAGGTAGGGACAGGCAATAAATAGGCCAGAGAGAGCTGAGGAGGAAAGTAAGATGTAGGGGATAGTAGTAATAATGAGAACTGCAGAAGGCCTATTGGCCCATACGAGGCAGCTCCTATTATTACTACCGAAGGAGATAGTAATAGGAATAAGAAGAGGATAGCAAGGGAGCGTAGGAGAAGACAATGCACAGAAAAAGGGAGAAGAGAGAAAGAAAAGGAAAGAGAAAAAGAAAAAGAAAGATAAATGGAAGGGGTAAGCTTATGTTAAGTCACGTTTGTTAGAAAGATTAGAGCATTTGAGTATATACTGTGAAAGGGAAGAGTCCACAGCAACAAAGCCAGGACTCAAGTTCATGTTGGGTACATTGTGTATAAGAGCCGATTCTACAAGACGGCGTCTGTGTAGAGTAGAGGCAGGAAAGATTATTTTGGAGGAAGACCAATCAATGGGATGATTAGAATCCCTCACATGGAAGAAGAGAGCATTGTTAGTGTCTGCAGACTTAACACTTCTCTTGTGTTCTTTAAGTCTGTCATTCAGTGTACGGCCAGTTTCGCCAAAGTATTGGAGAGGACAAGATGAACAGGAAATAGAGTAGACACCAGCAGCGTTAGAAGCAGGAGGAGCAGTGTGAACTAGATTACTACGAAGTGTGTTAGTTTGTCGAAAGGCGAGTTTAATGTCAAGAGGACGAAAGGTATTGGTAAAAGTTTTGAGTTCAGATATGAAGGGAAGGCATAGTACAGTGCTACTAGTGTTGGAAGCAGGTTTAGGATGAAAGAAATTTCGTTTAGCTTGAGAGTAGGCACAGATGATGAAATGCAAAGGATAACCAAGGCGAGAGAATGATTTGTAGATAAAGGCAATTTCAGAATCAAGAAACTGAGGGTTGCTGATGCGTAGAGCGCGGAGGAAGAGAGAGACGAGGACACTTTTCTTAACAGAAGGAGGATTCAACATACTTCAGCCACGTTATTGTGACTCATCGCCTGCAAACGGCCTCTTTTATACCGATCTGCCGGTAATAACGACCGGTTTGGGAGACAGGTATTTAGAGCCTCATAAACGGTCTGGCGGTCGATATTACCGAAGGTCGGTATTGGGTTTGTCTTTGTATCAGAGGGTCCTCACATGGCAAGCAGGCCGCCTACCCCTTTCATCCCTTCCCTCACCTTCACTGAACCTCTACCTCCACACCCTCACTGCCTTCCCCCCCCCCCCCCAAGACCCTTCTGGGAAATGGCTCAGTAGACTGCCAGCCAGCCAGAGACAACCTGGAGAATATCCATCTAATAAAGCATTCATGAAGCAAGTATTTTATAACTTTTTATTATCCTAATAATATTACTAAACAAAATCTGTAAGCAAAAATATATATGATGTACATCCAGAATTAAATAAAAAACATCTGGTTAACTGGGTCAAGCATTAGGCTTATCTCTTCCCTTCCCCACCACCGACAAACACACCCCCACCCGCCCCCCCCCCCCATACTTCCCATACACATGCTCTCTCTCTGCTTTACCTCATCATCCATTGCTCCATCCCTCCCTCCCTCTCTTCTTCCCCCCCTCCTTCCCAGCTCCCTCCATCCCTCCTTCCCAGCTCCCTTTCTCCATCCAACCATCCCTCAACTCCATCCCTTTGTCCTTCCTTCCCTTCCTCCCTCCCTACTTCCCTCCATCCCTTCCTCCCTCCTTCTCTCCCTCCCTCCATCTCTCCCTCCTTTCCATGCCTCCTTCCCTCCATGCCTCCTTCCCTCCATGCCTCCCTCCATCCCTCCCTCCATCCCTCCCTCCCTCCCTCCTTACCTCCATCTCTCCCTCCCCTCCATCCCTTCCTCCTTCCTTCCCTTCCTTCCTCCCTCCATCCCTCCCTCCCTTATTCCTTCCTTCCATCCAAACATCTGGTTAACTGGGTCAAGTGTTAGGCTTATCTCTTCCCTTCCCCACCACCGACACACACACCCCCACCCCCACCCGCCCCCACCCATACTTCCCATACACACGCTTTCTCTGCTTCACCTCAACAACCATAGTGCCATCCCTCTCTCCCTCCCTCCATCAATCCATCCCTCCATCCATCTCCATCCACTCCCGTTCTACCTACCACCCAGCCTCTGCCTGCCTGCTACCCTCCTTGCTGCTCCCTCCCTGCCTACCACCCAGCTGCCTCCCTCCCTCCCCGCTTACCACTCAGCCTCTGCCTGCCTGCCTGCCTGCCTCCCTCCCTCCATGCCTACTGTTATAAATATAAATGTGTGGTGGGCTTGCTATGGGGAACTGGTACTATTAAGGGGTAAGGGTAGTTAGAAGACAGAGTATCAAATATGGGAGAGCTAAAAGGCCCGGCCCCCAAAATAAACTATCCACAGTAGTAATAACTTGCTACTAGACCATATATGTTAGTCTAAGGGTTGATCAATGCACTCCCACACAGGAAGAAGGGATACTCTATAATTCATGTACTTATTTATTAACCCCTTAACAACCCCCCATATACACTCACACCAATAACAATAATAATAATAACTTTACCACACTATCTTACGTTAAAATCCTTGGTCCACATAGGCAGGATACAAGGTTTACACTAATAACAAGCTAGGGTAAAGTACTACTGGATAAGCACTGAAGCTGGATGCAGCTTAGGGTAGTGAGACCATGTGGTACCCTAATACAAAACACAACACTTAGGGTTACCCAAAACACTGGCAACTACTACCCCCAGGTCTCACCAATCGTTACTACCAGAGTAGGTACACTTAGAAATCATACAATACTTAACTTAATGGTACAGGAACTTAAGGTAAGGGAAATAAGTAAGAGGAGAAGGGAGGAGAGTAGGGATGCAGCCACAGAGTAGGTCTCGTGCCCACGAACGCCAGCCAGAGAAGAAACTCCTAGCGACCAGCTAGGCCTCCATCATGTCGTGGTGCCGGAAGGAGCCTAATTGATCGTGCAGCTAAGAACATTAAAGATCTTCCCCTATGCAACGCATTGTTACTTTACAAATGATTAGAAAGTATTAGTAAGCAAAGTTGGTGCCTATGTTATTATTTAATAATCAACCCCCCAGCTCAGTCTTTAAATGCTCTTTGAGAAACAAGAATAGTCTTACGTCTGGCAGGGAAGATACAAACAATTGTCGCTCGTGATGCACTCAACTGTACTACCAGAAAGTTTAATAGCTCAATTTTGACCTCTGGTTTCCACTGGAGAACCCAGGGTCGTAACACTCCTCCCCCCTTCAGAGAAAAAAAAAATGTGACTACTAGAATAGTAGTCATATTTTTTTGTAAGAGTATACAGAGAATAAAAAGAAAGAACATATGACAAAAACAAAAAATCAATCAAAAACAATTTCTCTGCAAAAAAAATACAAAGGAGTTCTCTGAAAGAAAAAAAAAAACATACACAAAAAAATAAAAGAACAGGGAAGTAAATAAATTGGACACGGAATATTTAATGTCACAGGAGAACCTAAAAAAAAATAACTAAAGCATGACAGTTGGTAAATGGCTTCCTGAGACCTAGATGAATGTTATTCCGGCAACCTGAACAAAGCGTCGGCCATCACGTTGAGTTGGCCTGGTAGGTGGGTAATGGAAAGATTGAAGTCCTGTAGGTACAACGCCCACCTGAGGATGCGTTTATTCTTACCCTTCATCTGAGTCAGGAAGACTAGTGGGTTATGATCTGTGTACACTTCCACTATATTACCTGTGAGGTATACTTCGAACTTTTTACATGTTAACACTAGCGCCAACGCCTCTTTTTCTACCACTGAATAATTGCGTTGCGCCTTGTCGAATTTCACAGAGTAATAATATACTGGGTGTTCCACTTGATCATCCCCAGTTTGCAACAACACTGCACCAGCACCCGAGTCAGACGCGTCCACATGAATTTTAAACGGTCGATCGAACCTTGGACTAGCAAGCACTGGGGCGGAAGCTAAGATCAATTTCAAAATTTTAAATGCCTCTGCACAGTCTGATGACCACTTAAATTTAACGGCTTTCCGCAACAAGTCTGTGAGAGGAGTGGCAACACTGGAAAAGTTCTGACAAAAACGTCGATAGTATGCACACATACCGATAAATCTTTGAACGTCCTTTTTAGTACTGGATACTCCAGAATGGCACTGATTTTATCTTGCCGAGGTAACACTTTTCCTTGGCCCACTTCATAACCGAGGTACGTCACTGTGCCTTGGCCAAAATGACACTTTTTAGCATTTAAGGTAAGATTTGCCTTTTTCAAGATTGCGAACAACTGGCGTAACCTAGCTATGTGGTCAGCCCAATTACTGTCAAAGAGCACAATATCATCTAAATACGCCCGACAATTTGGCACCTTAGCGAGCAGAGAGTTCATGAGTCTCTGGAACGTGGCAGGAGCATTACGCAAGCCGAATGGTAACACTTGATACTCAAAAACACCCTCGGGTGTCACGAACGCAGTTAGTTGTTTAGCACGTTCAGTGAGTGGGATTTGATAATACCCCCTCGAGAGGTCGAATTTCGAAACGTACTTGGCATTTCCCAACTCGTCGATGTAGTCCTCGAGGAGGGGCAGCGGATAGGCATCCACAATGGTCACCTTGTTGAGCTGCCGATAGTCGGTGCATAATCGCCAGGAGCCGTCTGGTTTGGGGACCAAAAGGCAGGGCGAGCACCAAGAGCCCTGGCTCGGCCGGATGAGGCCGTGCTGGAGCAAGAAGTCGACCTCCTTCCGTACGATGGCCTTCTTTTCTGGACTCATCCGATAGGGTTGAAGGCGAATGGGAGTGTAGTCCGTCAACTCGACATCATGGCAAATGGCATCAGTCTGGGTCGGGACCTCCCCGAACAGACTGGAGAATTCATCAACCAACGACTGCACCTCTTCACGTTGGGCCATCTGCAAATGGGACAGTCCCTCCTCCACAGCATTCACAGAACTAGAATTATTGAAAATGAGATTAGTTGGGTCCCCAGAACAATCATCCCCTCTCTCACTGGAAATGGAAACATTGATTAGTACAATGGGCCTGGGGCCCTGGAACTTCTTCAGTCGATTTACATGTATGAGCATTACCTGGTTACGTTTGTCAGAGTGCCTCACTTTGTACGTGAGGTCCCCAGTCTTTTCTGTCACAATGTAGGGGCCTTCGTACTTGTGGGACATAGTGTTCCCTAGTCGAGGCTTTAATACCAGGACAGGGTCGCCAGGCTGAAATACCCATAACTTAGATTTAGAATCGTTACGTTCTTTCATCTTTTCTTGGGCCTTGCCAAGATACTTTAATGCAGCCGCCTTGCAGTCCTTGAGTCTCTGGTGGTGTTGCGCAAAGAAAGCCGAACCTTCGGTTAACGTTACGTTCCCTAACAGATTCTCCTGTAACATTTGCAAGGGTCCACGAACTTTATGGCCAAAGAGTAACTCAAAAGGAGAACAACCCAGTGAACTTTGTAATCCCTCTCTAGCCGCAAACAAAACATACGGTAAATTCTCATCCCAGAAGGTGTGGGAACTCTCGCACGATGTCTTCAACATCTGCTTCAGAGTTAGATGGAAACGTTCAATTACCCCCTGACTCTGTGGATGGTATGGGCTGGAAACCTTATGAGTTATTCCATGTGCCTTACAAAATTGCTCAAAAATATCGGACTTAAAATTAGTACCATTGTCAGTTTGCACGACCCGAGGCAGTCCAAAAGTGGAAAAAAATTGCAACATACGAGCAACAACAGTTTTTGCTCGGATGTTCCTTACAGCAAAAGCCTCTGGGTAACGAGTAGTGACACACATCATTGTGATTAGGTAAATATTACCAGACTTAGTTCTAGGTAATGGTCCAACACAGTCCATTACCACATGAGAAAATGGTTCCTCTGGCACGACAATAGGCCTTAGAGGAGCTTTAGGTGGAGTCTGGTTTGGTTTCCCAACCAGTTGACAAACAATACACGCATTACAAAATTTTGCCACATCGCTTTTCAGCTTGGGCCAGAAAAAATACTTTAAGATTTTGTGATACGTAATGTTTATACCTTGATGTCCCCCATAGGATCATCATGAGCAGCTGCCAAAACTCTTTCTCTATAGCAGGTCGGCAACATAACCTGGTGGACTACCTCCCACTCATTTGACAAGGGAGCACTCTGTGGTCTCCATTTTCTCATCAAAATCCGATCATTGTAGTAGTACCCAGTTGCTGCGTCTACAATTTCCTCCATAGAGACGGCTGTCTCATGACAATCTGCAAGAGTGGGGTCAGCTTTCTGTAACTCACTCAAGGAGGCATCTAGGCCTTGGTCAGATGCCATTGGCCGAGGCTCAACAGTGTTCTCCTCCACCTCCCCACTACTCTCGGTAGATGGTGGTGGCAGGCTCTCCACAATGTCCTCGGCCACGTCATCGAGTCGGGCCATGAATGTGTCCGTGAGATCCACTTGGTTTTCACCACTCGGAAAGCTCCTCGTGACCTCGGGATTTACCACCTTGGCAAGCACAGGGCTGCCCTTACATTTAAGTCCCATAGACCTGGTCACCGCGCACGCAGGGTACACAACATTATCCTCTGCGGTGGTTGGATCCAGGCAAACCTTATGGGTAGGCAACATAATAGGCAGTCTGGAGTCCCCTACCTTATCCCCTGCTAAATCATTACCCCATATTACATCAACATTAGGGAAAAGTAGGTATGAAGTGACTCCGACTGTACAAACACCCATGTGGAAATCAGATTCCAGGGTAACCTTATGGAGGGGTACTGCTCGAGTATCACTAGTGACACCCTCGACCAGTACCACCTCTCCAGTGTCGAGAGTGTTGGCACCTTGCAACGCACTCTCTAAAATTAAAGTCTGGATGGCACCGGTGTCTCAGAAGATCACCACGTCCTTCCAGGAAGAACCCTCAGACAAAAGTAGTCTCCCTTTCGATAAGAATGGGGTAAGCAAGTCCAACCACTGTGGGTTGGAGGTCTTACTCCCTAACCCTTCCAAAGGCCTCAAGCCCTGTGTCACAACTAGAGCATTGGGTCTTTTTTCCGGGTACAGTTGCCAACAACGGCTAATAGTGTGGTTTGGACGATTACAGTGACCACAAAAACGTCGGGGAGAAGAGACATTACTAACAGAATTACCCTTCGGTTCACCCTTAGGTGCCGTGGGACTAGACACTTTAACAGGGTTAGTTATGTCTGAAACAGAAGGTGCATTAGGTAAGGGGTTAGAATGAGCTGGTCTGGACTGGCTGTGGGTATAAGTTTTGCTACTCTGTGGGGTATAATTATTTTTATTGGGCCTTTTGCCCGCCAATTGGTAGTTTTCTGCCAACTTGGCCAAATCCCCTATTTTAGAATTTACCTCTACCCTTCCTCTAATGTAATGTGAAACATTCTCTGGCATAATATATATAAAATGCTCCATTAAAATTAAGTTCCTGAGAGCCTCGTATGTTTCGGCTTTCGCCGAGCGAATCCATCTATCAAACAATCGAATTTGGTCATTAACAAATTCGGTGAGCGGTTGGTTGTGAGTAGGCCTAAGGTTGCGATAAACTTGGCGGCGAGCTTCAGGAGTAATTTCATATGCCCGCAAAATACATTCCCTGACTTTATCATATTCGAAACACTCGTCGTCAGGCATGTTTATAAAAATATCTTGTGCTTTACCCCTAAGTCTTCCCTGTGGAATTTTCACCCACTCTTCCTTTGGCCAGTTCATGGACATGGCCAATCTCTGAAAATGGTTGAAAAACCTTTCAGGGTCTGACTCGGAAAATTCAGGCAAATTATGCTTTTTCTCATAATGCCTGGGGTTTGAATCCCCGGCAGGTGGAGGTCCAGTGGCATTCGCTCTAATTCTAGCCTCCTCGGTTTTGAGTCTTTGCACCTCTAATTTTATTTTTGCTAACTCTAAGGCTAATTCTCTATCCCTATGAGTTGCACTTTCTGCTTGGCTAGGCTGGCATAAAGGTGTATCACTTGCCAATAGTTCTTCATCAATACAATGTTGTAATATTTCATTCACTAAAGTCCACTTTTTATCCGCGTCATTTAATTCTAGGCCAAATTCCTTGCCTAACAATACTAAATTAGACTTGGTAAATTTCTTTATCTCTACCACTGAAGGCTCCATTGCCAGTCTCTGCATTTCAGATGGCATCACTAATAATTTTAGCTCCCAGCCAAAGAAAAAATTAAAAAATAAAAATTGGAAAAAAAACAAAAATTTGCACGGCCCCTAACACAAGGCCACACTAACCTTAATCGTGAAGGGATCCAGCTGGGTGTCCAGTCAGTGCAAGAATGTCCTTTGCTAGAAGAGCTGGACCCTAGGCTAGCACACAACCGTTCTGCGGAAAACAAAAAATTTTAGTTTTGGCACTCAAGAATCTAATTTTTTACACTAATAATGTTCCTCCTGGACTGGCCAACCACTTGTTATAAATAACTGTGTGTGGTAGCTTCTATGGGGGACTTGGTATTATTAAGGGGTAAGGGTAGTTAGAAGACAGAGTATCAAATATGGGAGAGCTAAAAGGCCCGGCCCCCAAAATAAACTATCCACAGTAGTAATAACTTGCTACTAGACCATATATGTTAGTCTAAGGGTTGATCAATGCACTCCCACACAGGAAGAAGGGATACTCTGTAATTCATGTACTTATTTATTAACCCCTTAACAACCCCCCATATACACTCACACCAATAACAATAATAATAATAACTTTACCACACTATCTTACGTTAAAAGCCTTGGTCCACATAGGCAGGATACAAGGTTTACACTAATAACAAGCTAGGGTAAAGTACTACTGGATAAGCACTGAAGCTGGATGCAGCTTAGGGTAGTGAGACCATGTGGTACCCTAATACAAAACACAACACTTAAGGTTACCCAAAACACTGGCAACTACTACCCCCAGGTCTCACCAATCGTTACTACCAGAGTAGGTACACTTAGAAATCATACAATACTTAACTTAATGGTACAGGAACTTAAGGTAAGGGAAATAAGTAAGAGGAGAAGGGAGGAGAGTAGGGATGCAGCCACAGAGTAGGTCTCGTGCCCACGAACGCCAGCCAGAGAAGAAACTCCTAGCGACCAGCTAGGCCTCCCTCATGTCGTGGTGCCGGAAGGAGCCTAATTGATCGTGCAGCTAAGCACATTAAAGATCTTCCCCTATGCATTGTTTACAAATGATTAGAAAGTATTAGTAAGCAAAGTTGGTGCCTATGTTATTATTTAATAATCAACCCCCCAGCTCAGTCTTTAAATGCTCTTTGAGAAACAAGAATAGTCTTACGTCTGGCAGGGAAGATACAAACAATTGTCGCTCGTGATGCACTCAACTGTACTATCAGAAATTTTAATAGCTCAATTTTGACCTCTGGTTTCCACTGGAGAACCCAGGGTCGTAACACCTACCACCCAGCCTCTTCCTGCCTGCCTGTCTGCCTCTGCCTGCCTCTGCCTGCCTGCCTACCTCTGCCTGCCTGCCTCCCTCCCTCCCAAGCTATGCCTGCCTGCCTCCCTCCCAAGCTATGCCTGCCTGCCTCCCTCCCAAGCTCTGCCTACCTGCCTCCCTCCCAAGCTCTGCCTGCCTCCCTCCCTCCCTCCTTGCCTGTCCCTCCCTGCCTACCACCCAGCATCTGCCTTCCTCCTTGCCTCTCCCTCCCTGCCTACCTCCCAGCCTCTCCCTGCCTGCCTACATTTAAGCCTCTCCATCCCTGCCTGCCTGCCCATCCACCCACCAGTCAGCCATCACTGACACAACGAGTGCATTTGGAGCCGACATGGTGCACGGTACAGTGGTACCTCGGAATGCGAGTGTCCCTGTATGCGAGGTTTTCGGAAGACTAGCAGTATTTACTCCAAAAATTTGTCTCGGAAGGCGAGGGTTACTTTGGGACGCGAGTTTGTTGATACGCGTACAGGCCGACCTAGCGCGTGGTGGTTCGGCGATCGTCGCCCCTCTGCCCCGCCGCCCCTCAGTTTACCATTGTCTTGCGCTCAGTGACTACCCCCACATCAATTCTTCTAGCGGATTTTCAGTGTTTTGTTGGATTTTTGGTGATTTGTCTATACAATTTGTTATTATATATCTCACCATGGGTCCCAAGAAAGCCAGTGGTAAGGATAAAGGCCAGAAAGCTCACGTGAGGATGATAATAGAGGAGAAACAAGAGATCATTCGGAAGCATGAGAACGGTACACGTGTTGTTGAACTTTGTAGGCAGTACAACAAAGCCACATCAACAATATGCACTATACTTAAGAAGAAAAATAAGATTATGGGTGCTAAAGTGGCAAAAGGAGTAAGAACATTAATGGCACAAAGACCACAAATACTTGAAGAAGTGGAAAAGTTGTTATTAATTTGGATACACGACAAGGAGTTGAGGGGTGATAGTGTTTCGAAGGCCATTATTTGTGAGAAAGCCAGGGTGTTGCACGAAGACCTTCTAAAGAAAACCCCTGCAACGAGTGATGCAGATAAGAAAGAGTTTAAGGCAAGCAGGGGCTGGTTTGAAAAATTTAGAAAGAGAAGTGGTATCCATAGTGTTACAAGGCATGGGGAGGCAGCCAGCTCAGACAAACCAGCCGCTGGACGATTTATTGACGAATTTAAAGAGTTTGCAGTGGCTGAGGGATACCTACCGCAACAAGTGTTTAAATGTGACGAAACAGGACTGTTTTGGAAAAGATTGCCTAAGAGGACATACATTACCAAGGAGGAAAAATCCTTGCCTGGACACAAGCCTATGAAAGATAGGTTTATGCTTGTGCTGTGTGGAAATGCGAGTGGCGATTTGAAAATTAAACCTTGCTAGTGTATCATTCTGAACATCCAAGGGTTTTCAAACAGTATAATGTGCAGAAAACCCATTTGTGTGTGATGTGGAAGTCTAATAAAAAAACATGGGTGACTAGGCTTATTTTTTCGGAGTGGGTGAATGAAGTGCTGTGCCCTGCCATAGAAAAATATCTGCAGGAGAAACAATTGCCACTCAAAACCGTGCTTCTCCTTGACAATGCTCCTGCTCATCCTCCAGGCTTGGAAGATGATTTGTTGCCTAGATACAATAAATTCCTCACAGTTAAATTCCTTCCTCCTAACACCACTCCTCTAATTCAGCCTATGGACCAGAAAATCATAGCGAATTTTAAGAAACTTTATGAAAGGGCACTTTTCCGGAAATGTTTTGAAGTGACTGAAGCCACAAACCTCACCCTCAAAGAGTTCTGGAGAGAGCATTTTAACATTTGTAGTGCTTTAAAACTCGTTGACAAAGCCTGGCAAGAAGTGACTCAAAGAACCCTGATCTCTGGCTGGAGAAAATTGTGGCCTGAAGGTGTGAGAGAACTAGAAGGTGTGAGAAGAAATTGTTAGTCTAGGCCAGCAAATGGGCTTGGAATTGGATGGTGATGATGTGGAGGAGTTGGTGGAAGAACACAACGAAGAACTGACCACCGAAGAACTCCTAGCCCTTCAACAGGAACAGCAAGCCAACGCAGCAGCGAATGATTCTGCAGTGGAGGAGGAGGTGGCAACAGCACCAGCGAATGTCCCTTCTGCAGTAATTAAGAAGGTGTGTCAGATGTGGGAAGAGATTCAAACAACTATTGAACAGACTCACCCAGAGAAAGCTGTAGTAGGCCGTTGTCTTAATCTTTTCAATGACAATGTGATGCCTTACTACAGAGACAGCTTGCGAAGAAGGGAAAAGCAAGCTTCCATGGACAGATTTGTGGTGAGGAAATCGAGCAGTGAGCCTCAACCAGGACCTAGTGGCACTCAGGTAAAACGTCCCAGGGAGAGCACACCAGAAAGGTCCTCACTGCTTGATGTGATTATGGAAGGGGACTCCCCTTCCAAACAGTAACTCCTCTCCTCCTCCCCCCTCCTCACCATCTTCCATATGCCTACAACACTCGACAGCAAGGTAAGTAATAACTGGAACATAGTTTTGTAGGTTTATTTAGATGAATTGGGTAAATTAGGAATAAAAATTTAGTTTGATGTGGGTTTTTGGGGTAGTCAGGAACGGATTAATTCATTTCCCTTTATTTCTTATGGGGAAATTAACTTCGGAATGCGAGTTTTCGGAATGCGAGGCGTCTCCAGGAACGGATTAAACTCGTATTCTGAGGTATGCCTGTACCTTGATGGTGCCGATATGTCCAACAAAGTAACGGAATGAATACTCCAGCCTCATGACAAATCAAAACAATGTGCCGTGAATCTGTGACGTCACAGGGTAGAAGGCACTAGAGTGGTGGACCCAGTGGCTGTCTGTATAAAATATATCTTACCTGAACGTTGCTTGAAAAATTACCGACACTTCGGAAATACCGGAGCTCCGGAAATAACGACTTGGGTACAGCCCCATATAGGCCGTTAAATTAAGTGGATACTGTATGTGGCTCCTTTGGGTGCTCACTACCTCCTGTGTCCCCTTGTGCGTACCTGCATACGGACATAAGTACAGTGGCCCTGCGGAGGGCCTCTTGGCTCGTGCGAGGCAGCTACTAAATTAAATTGAATTTTGCTCTGAGGGGCGAGTTTATTGGGCAGCGTCACTCATCTTGTGAGTGGACACACCGCCATAGCAGCATGTACAACACTCCCCAATAGGAAGAAAACCCGCTGGGTTGTTCATCCTGTCACTTGTACCCAGACACAGCTGGGACTTGCTTAACTGTCTCAAATGAACAGCTACTCAAACAAGAAGATTAACATACATTCCCACTCACATGTCCAACCCGCCCTTGCACCAATAGTGGGGCCCCACCACCACGTTACGTGGTAATTGGTTCCGCACATCACCGAGCCTGTTACCGTGCCGGTCATTCCACCTGTCTTTCCTGATTCTGAGCTTATCCCTTTTATGCCCATTGTTTCATGCCCACAATGTGCCGCACGGATGGCGTGTGCCACTATCCCAGTTTCTATTGTTTCGTGGAGATTGGTCAATAAACACAAACACTAAGGAACTACTTATCTTTTGTTGCATATACAGTAGTTGTGGGTGATCGTTGGCGGGCAATGGTGCGGGTTGGGCGCACTGAGTGTCGGTACGGTGTCTCACATGTCTGTTCTAGACCACACTTGCCGGTAGACTAGTTATTATTCGCTACTCTGCTGGTTATATGCTTGGGCGCCGCCTCAGTTCCCCACAGGTTGGCAGGACTTTTTGTTGGACGTACGGAACGGTTTGAGTTCCGTCGTTGGTACTTTGTAGAGCTTTGCTTCTCTAGTTAGGCTCATGCGTTTGGAGCGAGTATCTTCTTGGGATACTCTACTCCCTCCGCCACCTTTGTTCACTGACAGTATGGTTTTCGATCTGGAAGATCCTGTGTATCGAATTTACTCAGTTTCTATGATCGAGCAACAGAGATATTACAGGAAAGAGATGGTTAGGTTGACTGCATCTATCTGGACCTAAAAAAGGCTTTTGACAGAGTTCCACATAAGAGGTTATTCTGGAAACTGGAAAATATTGGAGGGGTGACAGGTACACTTCTAACATGGATGAAAAATTTCCTAACTGATAGAAAAATGAGGGCAGTGATCAGAGACAATGTATCAGACTGGAGAAATGTCACAAGTGGAGTACCACAGGGTTCAGTTCTTGCACCAGTGATGTTTATTGTCTACATAAATGATCTACCAGTTGGTATACAGAATTATATGAACATGTTAGCTGATGATGCTAAGATAATAGGAAGGATAAGAAACTAGATGATTGTTATGCCCTTCAAGATGACCTGGACAAAATAAGTATATGGAGCACCACTTGGCAAATGGAATTTAATGTTAATAAATGCCATGTTATGGAATGTGGAATAGGAGAACATAGACCCCACACAACCTATATATTATGTGAGAAATCTTTAAAGAATTCTGATAAAGAAAGAGATCTAGGGGTGGTTCTAGATAGAAATCTATCACCTGAGGACCACATAAAGAATATTGTGCAAGGAGCCTATGCTACACTTTCTAACTTCAGAATTGCTTTTAAATACATGGATTGCGATATACTAAAGAAATTGTTCACAACTTTTGTTAGGCCAAAGCTAGAATATGCAGCGGTTGTGTGGTGCCCATATCTTAAGAAGCACATCAACAAACTGGAAAAGGTGCAAAGACATGCTACTAAGTGGCTCCCAGAACTGAAGGGCAAGAGCTACGAAGAGAGGTTAGAGGCATTAAATATGCCAAAACTGGAAGACAGAAGAAAAAGAGGTGATATGATCACTACACACAAAATAATAACAGGAATTGATAAAATCGATAGGGAAGATTTCCTGAGACCTGGAACTTTAAGAACAAGAGGTCATAGATATAAACTAGCTAAACACAGATGCCGAAGAAATATAAGAAAATTCACTTTCGCAAACAGAGTGGTAGACGGTTAAAACAAGTTAGGTGAGAAGGTGGTGGAGGCCAAGACCGTCAGTAGTTTCAAAGCGTTATATGACAGAGAGTGCTGGAAAGACGGGACACCACGAGCATAGCTCTCATCCTGTAACTACACTTAGGAAATTAGACTTAGGTAATTACTGTTCCATCCTTGTTTCCTCTTCCCCACTTCGCGGGATTGCGTCGATGGCTCCTGACTGGGGTGTTTGGTGTGGTGTTTGGTCACCTTGCATGTGTCTTTAGTGCCTTTTGTCCATCTTTTGTTCTTTGTTGTCCTGTGGGGCTCTGGCCCACATTTCGGTGCTTTTGTTTTCGTTGTAGACCCCTGGGTCTTTTCCCTGTCTGGACACTTTCCTTGCCTATCTTCGGTGCCTGACTGCACCCTCACATAGCCGAGGGAGAAATCGTCTCAAGAACCTCAAGATAACCCTGCTGTCCGTAAGGTCCCTCAGGTATGTACGCGCTCCTCTACACATTTTGTGGTTGGTCGTGTGCGTTACTTCCCGGCCGCTCCTTCGGCCGTATTCGTGGTTTTCCTTGCCTAATTCAGTTTTTCCTCCCCCATGCTACACTTTTTTGCCTGCCTCTCTGCCTGCCTGCCTGCTTGCCTGCCTTTCCCTCCCTAAATCTTCCATCCCCCCTCACTACTACTTTCCTGCCTACCTTCACCTCCCTTTCTCACTAATTCTCCCTCTCTCTCTCTAATTCTCCCCCTCTCTCTCATACTGCCTCCCACCTAAGCTCCCATCCATCCACCCACCAGTCGGCAATCATTGACGCAATGCGTGCATTTGGAGCCGACATGGTGCACAGATGTTTCTTGATTGTGCAAATATGTAAAACAAAATCACAGAATGAACTCTCCAGCCTCATGACAAATCAAAATAACAGGAATAATAGGCCCTGAATCTGTGAAATCACAGGGTAGAAGACACTCTAGAGTAGTGGCGCCCAACATGGGCAGTGGGCAAACTGGACCATCTCCCACCCATCACCACGGGCCGGCGCGACGCTTGGTGGACCGCTTCCTACCCGAACTTTGTTCGTGTAGCATGACTCCCCAACCCCAATCGGGAAACTGGAAGTTTCGGATAACTAAAGTTCGGAAACCAAGTGGTGCTCTGTAGTTGGGTCCTATCAAATCCAAACAAACACTTTTCTAAGGATATAAAATACAGTACTTAACAAAGATCCATAACTAAAAAATAAAAAACAGCCAAGAATATTGGACTGCATATTGGAAATGCACCTTAAAATTACAGTATATGGAATAGGTGAAACTTGGGGGGGGGAGGGGACAAATTGGGCATTGGCCATGCTATGATTATGGAAAATTGGGTAAATTTGGTAGAAAATGTCTTAAATATGGATAAATTGGGATATATTTGGTAAATTATATATTTGATATATATTATATATATATATATATATATATATATATATATATATATATATATATATATATATATATATATATATATATATATATATATATATATATATATATATATATATATATATATATATATATATATATATTATTAAATATGACCGAAAAAGTAAGATTAATAATTCTAACACGAATTTTCTCAATCTTTCGTACATTTCTTTTCGCTGTTGGAGGTAAATCAAAAATCAATTCTCCAAAGTTCATTTTTATTTCTAGTCTGACGCGACACGAGCGCGTTTCGTAAAACTTACTACATTTTCAAAGACTTTAGTTCACAAATACACAATTGAATAGAACTTACGCATCTCCGATTTTATATCTACATTTGAGTGAGGTGGAAGGGGTGATGTGGCATTAACACAAGACAGAACAAGATGTGGCATTAATAGGGTATTAATTTCATCAACACAAGACAGAACAAGAAGTGGTATTAATAGGGTATTAATTTCATCAACACAAGACAGAACACGAAACAATGGATATTGAATAGAAGTGTTTGTAGAAAGCCTATTGGTCCATATTTCTTGATGCTTCTATATTGGAGCGGAGTCTTGAGGTGGGTAGAATATAGTTGTGCAATAATTGGCTGTTGATTGCTGGTGTTGACTTCTTGATGTGTAGTGCCTCGCAAACGTCAAGCCGCCTGCTATCGCTGTATCTATCGATGATTTCTGTGTTGTTTACTAGTATTTCTCTGGCGATGGTTTGGTTGTGGGAAGAGATTATATGTTCCTTAATGGAGCCCTGTTGCTTATGCATCGTTAAACGCCTAGAAAGAGATGTTGTTGTCTTGCCTATATACTGGGTTTTTTATAGCTTACAGTCCCCAAGAGGGCATTTGAAGGCATAGACGACGTTAGTCTCTTTTAAAGAGTTCTGTTTTGTGTCTGGAGAGTTTCTCATGAGTAGGCTGGCCGTTTTTCTGGTTTTATAGTAAATCGTCAGTTGTATCCTCTGATTTTTGTCTGTAGGGATAACGTTTCTATTAACAATATCTTTCAGGACCCTTTCCTCCGTTTTATGAGCTGTGGAAAAGAAGTTCCTGTAAAATAGTCTAATAGGGGGTATAGGTGTTG
This sequence comes from Procambarus clarkii, assembly GCF_040958095.1. Classification (NCBI taxonomy): domain Eukaryota; kingdom Metazoa; phylum Arthropoda; class Malacostraca; order Decapoda; family Cambaridae; genus Procambarus; species Procambarus clarkii. The sequence goes on from NC_091161.1 coordinate 46,194,743, forward strand.
TGTTAGTTGTCTCTTCAGAGGTTGCATGGCTTTTCACTTTCCTTCTTATGATGTCTTCGACAAAACCATTGGAGAAGCCGTTATTGACTAGGACCTGCCTTACCCTACAGAGTTCTTCGTCGACTTGCTTCCATTCTGAGCTGTGGCTGAGAGCACAGTCGACATATGCGTTAACAAAACTCCTCTTGTACCTGTCTGGGCAGTCGCTGTTGGCATTTAGGCACATTCCTATGTTTGTTTCCTTAGTGTAGACTGCAGTGTGGAAACCTCCGCCCTTTTCCATGACTGTTACATCTAGAAAGGGCAGCTTCCCATCCTTTTCCATCTCGTAAGTGAAACGCAGTACGGAACTCTGTTCAAATGCCTCCTTCAGCTCCTGCAGATGTCTGACATCAGGTACCTGTGTAAAAATGTCGTCAACATACCTGCAGTATATGGCCGGTTTCAAGTTCATGTCGACTAAGACTTTTTGCTCGATGGTACCCATGTAGAAGTTTGCAAACAGGACACCTAGGGGAGAACCCATGGCGACCCTATCTACTTGCTTATACATGTGCCCATCCGGGCTCAAGAAGGGTGCCTCTTTAGTACAAGCTTGGAGTAGTTTCATCAGAATATTTTCTGGTATGTCAAGAGGAGTACAGGCTGGATCACGATACACTCTGTCGGCTATCATTCCGATTGTCTCGTCCACAGGTACGTTGGTAAACAGCGATTCTACGTCCAACGAGGCTCTTATCCCTGTGGCCCGTGTGCCCCGCAGTAAGTCAACAAATTCCTTTGGAGACTTCAGGCTGAAGGCGCAAGGAACATAAGGAGTCAGCAGGCCGTTGAGTCGCTTCGCCAGTCTGTACGTGGGTGTGGGTATCTGGCTAATGATTGGTTGAAGTGGGTTTCCAGGCTTGTGTGTCTTGACATTTCCATACGCATATCCAGGTTTATATTCCCCAATGATCTTTGGCAGGTGGAGTCCGGATTTCTTGGCGTTCACAGTTTCGATCAGTTTGTTGACCTTTGCTTTTAATTCGGCTGTAGTGTCCTTCGTTACCCTTTGGAACTTAGTTTGGTCAGAGAGTATGATGTTCATTTTCGCCAGATATTCGTCTTTTTTAAGAATGACATATATTGGCGACTTGTCACCTCTCCTGACAACTATCTCCTTGTTCTCACGAAGGCTTTTAGCTGCCGCTTTAAGCTCGGGGGACAGTATGGTGCTTCTGTAATTGCCTCGATTCTTTCCTCCTTCTGCAATAAGTTCTGCTTGTAAGGTGTCTTTGGTAGTGACCTTCTTAAAATTACAGTATATGGAATAGGTGAAGAAGGTCACTACCAAAGATACCTTACAAGCAGAACTTATTGCAGAAGGAGGAAAGAATCGAGGCAATTACAGAAGCACCATACTGTCCCCCGAGCTTAAAGCGGCAGCTAAAAGCCTTCGTGAGAACAAGGAGATAGTTGTCAGGAGAGGTGACAAGTCGCCAATATATGTCATTCTTAAAAAAGACGAATATCTGGCGAAAATGAACATCATACTCTCTGACCAAACTAAGTTCCAAAGGGTAACGAAGGACACTACAGCCGAATTAAAAGCAAAGGTCAACAAACTGATCGAAACTGTGAACGCCAAGAAATCCGGACTCCACCTGCCAAAGATCATTGGGGAATATAAACCTGGATATGCGTATGGAAATGTCAAGACACACAAGCCTGGAAACCCACTTCAACCAATCATTAGCCAGATACCCACACCCACGTACAGACTGGCGAAGCGACTCAACGGCCTGCTGACTCCTTATGTTCCTTGCGCCTTCAGCCTGAAGTCTCCAAAGGAATTTGTTGACTTACTGCGGGGCACACGGGCCACAGGGATAAGAGCCTCGTTGGACGTAGAATCGCTGTTTACCAACGTACCTGTGGACGAGACAATCGGAATGATAGCCGACAGAGTGTATCGTGATCCAGCCTGTACTCCTCTTGATATACCAGAAAATATTCTGAGGAAACTACTCCAAGCTTGTACTAAAGAGGCACCCTTCTTGAGCCCGGATGGGCACATGTATAAGCAAGTAGATGGGGTCGCCATGGGTTCTCCCCTAGGTGTCCTGTTTGCAAACTTCTACATGGGTACCATCGAGCAAAAAGTCTTAGTCGACATGAACTTGAAACCGGCCATATACTGCAGGTATGTTGACGACATTTTTACACAGGTACCTGATGTCAGACATCTGCAGGAGCTGAAGGAGGCATTTGAGCAGAGTTCCGTGCTGCGTTTCACTTACGAGATGGAAAAGGATGGGAAGCTGCCCTTTCTAGATGTAACAGTCATGGAAAAGGGCGGAGGTTTCCACACTGCAGTCTACACCAAGGAAACAAACATAGGAATGTGCCTAAATGCCAACAGCGACTGCCCAGACAGGTACAAGAGGAGTGTTGTTAACGCATATGTCGACTGTGCTCTCAGCCACAGCTCAGAATGGAAGCAAGTCGACGAAGAACTCTGTAGGGTAAGGCAGGTCCTAGTCAATAACGGCTTCTCCAATGGTTTCGTCGAAGACATCATAAGAAGGAAAGTGAAAAGCCATGCTACCTCTGAAGAGACAACTAACACAACACCTATACCCCCTATTAGACTATTTTACAGGAACTTCTTTTCCACAGCTCATAAAACGGAAAGATATTGTTAATAGAAACGTTATCCCTACAGACAAAAATCAGAGGATACAACTGACGATTTACTATAAAACCAGAAAAACGGCCAGCCTACTCATGAGAAACTCTCCAGACACAAAACAAAACGCTTTAAAAGAGACTAACGTCGTCTATGCCTTCAAATGCCCTCTTGGGGACTGTAAGCTCCAAAAAACCCAGTATATAGGCAAGACAACAACATCTCTTTCTAGGCGTTTAACGATGCATAAGCAACAGGGCTCCATTAAGGAACATATAATCTCTTCCCACAACCAAACCATCGCCAGAGAAATACTAGTAAACAACACAGAAATCATCGATAGATACAGCGATAGCAGGCGGCTTGACGTTTGCGAGGCACTACACATCAAGAAGTCAACACCAGCAATCAACAGCCAATTATTGCACAACTATATTCTACCCACCTCAAGACTCCGCTCCAATATAGAAGCATCAAGAAATATGGACCAATAGGCTTTCTACAAACACTTCTATTCAATATCCATTGTTTCGTGTTCTGTCTTGTGTTGATGAAATTAATACCCTATTAATACCACTTCTTGTTCTGTTTTGTGTTAATGCCACATCACCCCTTCCACCTCACTCAAATGTAGATATAAAATCGGAGATGCGTAAGTTCTATTCAGTTGTGTATTTGTGAACTAAAGTCTTTGAAAATGTAATAAGTTTTACGAAACGCGCTCGTGTCGCGTCAGACTAGAAATAAAAATGAATTTTGGAGAATTGATTTTTGATTTACCTCCAACAGTGAAAAGAAATGTACGAAAGATTGAGAAAATTCGTGTTAGAATTATTAATCTTACTTTTTCGGTCATATTTAATAATATATGTCTACAGGAAAGACTGCTACCAAGATATATATATATATATATATATATATATATATATATATATATATATATATATATATTTATATATATATATATATATATATATATATATATATATATTATTTATTATATATTATTATTTATTATATTATATTTATTATATATTATTATTATATATTATTTATTATTAATATATATATATATATATATATATATATATATATATATATATATATATATATATATATATATATTATATATATATATTTGATATATTTTGGTAAATTTGGTCTTAGCCATGTTAGGGTTAGGTCTGGTTTTAGGTTAGGTTAGGTTTGAGTAAGTTAGGTTAGGTAAGTCAGATTAAGTTAGGTTTGGGTAAGTTAGGTAAGTTACATAGGTTAGGTAAGTTACATTAGGTTAGGTAAGTTACATTAGGTTAGGTAAGTTATGTTAGGGTAGGTTAGGTCAGGTAGGTTCGGTTAGGTAAGTTATGTTAGGTAGGAAAGGTTAGGTTGGGTTGGGTTAGATTAGGTTTAGTTAACCCTTAACATGCTAGGGGTATAATATCCTTTCTTCCCCACAGGCGCATGTAATTTTGAAAAAAAAAAAAATATTCTTTCTTCCTAACCTGTTAATTTGTGTTCATTGATCACGGGAAAAATAATAAAACAATCGTAAGTGGCATATATTGCCTGCTATAGGGCGGGGAAATCTGGCAAAAAATAGGCGCTGACTCAGTGTGCGTCCCAGGCGGTCTGTTGCTCGCTAGCTGTCAGGCCGGAGTTGCCACAAAGAGATAATTACCTAATTATTTCAATGTCTCTGATTTTTCATAGTTTTTTTGCTGTAATATTATTCAATAGTGTGTAGTTTGATATATTTATATAATAAAATGAGTGAATCATTGCTGTACTCAAAAATATGGTGTGCATATTGTTGATTCAATTATGTTCATCAATCAGTGAACAAATACTTTGTCGGTTATTACACTATAAGCACAGGTTATATACAGTATAAGTATCTGCATGTTTTGTTCACTATAATGAACCACTAAGTAGCTATTATGAGTCAAAAAGTAACGAGGAGTGACCGCTGTGTACCAACCAGCCACTCCCGCCCTCCCTCAAGTCATCTGACTCGCCCACATTCTCCTACAATGCTATTTTTGCTATAATTCACTATATACAGACATTATATATAAGTACTGTCTCCACTCGATCATCCGAACTATATGGGAAGGACCCCCAGCCGGATTATCACATTTTTCGGATAATGGTACTTTTTCACCTACGAGTCCAAAAGTGACCATTTCCAACTATTTTTATACTACAAACAACATAATTTGAATTGCCTTGCCACATACAATTATTAAATATTCAACTAGAAACCTCAACTTACCTTGTTGGTGTTCGTCTTCTTGATTGATGCCACACATCTTGAAGTTAAAAATTCTTAACAATTTACATAACCTATACTAACACAACACTAAAATTAACACTTAAAATTACTGTACAGTTCATTAAGCTAAGTTAGTTTTGACTGCCAGCTGCTGAAGCCTCACTGGTTGAGGGCATTTGGGTTGCCTGTGAGGCCTCACTTGTTGAAGGCGCTTGCTTGCACCTCACTTGTTGAAGCGCTTTGATGCCCTCACTTGTTGAAGGCGCTTGGCTTGCCTGTGACTCCTCACTTGTTAAAGGCGCTTCCTTGCGCCTCACTTGTTGAAAGCGCTTGGCTTGCCTGTGGCGCGTCACTTGTTGAAAGCGCTTGGCTTGCCTGTAATGCCTCACTTGTTAAAGGAGGTTGGCTTGCCTGTGGCGCCTCACTTGTTGAAGGCGCTTGGCTGCCTGTGACGCCTCACTGGTTGAACAACATGTAACTTGTCTTTAATTGCTAGGACAATCTTCTTCCTCTATTAACACTTCCAGAACGATTGATGCTGCTACCAGACATAGTCTTGGCCAAAAATGTTCAAAATTACTATGAAAATTAAGAAAGTTATTTAAAAAAAATATTTCACTAATGGCGCAGCACTGTGTATAACACGAGGGACGGACGCACATGGGTTGACCAGTGTTGGACGGGTCCACTTGGGGTGGGGCAGCTATAGCGCGTTACATAGGCCGCCAGGAGGAAAAAAATTCACAATATTTTTGAAGGAAACTTCAGCCTGTGCACAATGCTTTTAGGAAACTTATTTATTTGTTATTACATAATTACTAGTACTTATTTCATTTGTTTTTGGCTATGATTAATTGTTCTAAAATTAATGGTAATTCCTGTACCCTGGTGGTCCCTCCTGACGCTCCCCTCCCACCCTCCCAACACCACCCACCCACCCCACCCCCCTCCTCCACCATGCGTCTAGAGCCACAGACGGGATTAATACGGTATGGCCGTATTTTCATCCGGCCAAACCAGCTTTTATCCGGTTCCTGTGGCCATTTTGGCCGGATATTGTGATAACTTTATCCGATCACGATTTTGGCCGTATAAGGGCGTTTTCCGGATGTTTGAATCCCGGATAATCGCGGGGTTACAGTATCTACATGTTTTGTTCACCATAACTGTACATCTAAGCTTGTATGGTGAGTAAAGGCACAAAGACGTAGGACCTCACACAGTCAGCTGATGGCTGCCGCCCTCAAGGGCAGACGCACTAATATTTCTCCTCCAACAATACTGTGTGGTGTTGTTATGCTATATACAGACATTATATATAATATCTACCTGTTTTATTCACCATACTTGTGCAAATAAACCGGTATGGTGCCCAAAGACCATCGTGGTAACCAGTAAACAACACCGTTGTCTGCACGGTGGCGTCGTGCAGACGACACCACCGCCCTCACCAAAATGGCGGCTCCCAACCTTCTCTTGCTGTTTATACCCTCTATACACAAGTCCTTATTGGCCCTAGAGAGTCAGACCTCAGGCCTAAGTGTTAAATGGTTGGCCATTGCCAAAATAATGGGTGGAGCCCTGGGGCTGTATTAGATGGTGGGAGGAGTAATCCTTTCCAGCAATAAGCTGGTAAAACAAAATTTCGGTATGGTGTCTAGGGAGTGTGTGGAATAAGGGCCGCAAGCCCGCATCCAAGGGGCTGAGGGCAGCCGTCAACATCTTGGCCTCAGTGCGATTTTAAGGTATTGTGCACTGATTCATGTCCTCAGTAGATATCCATTGTGCCTCTAGGGGAATAGAATAGAATAAGGTATATGTTCAAGCCTGTCTCCTCCAAGATAAAGAGTAGGGACATTTGACTCGCCTGGTATGGGGAAGAGACCGGGGAGAGGGAATTGTGAGGGAGATGGAGAGGGAAATCTGAGTGGGGAGGAGTTGAGTGGGGGAAGCCAAAGGTATCAGGGCCACCCTTAGGTCAACCTCTTGGCTCCTGACAAATGGGCGACAGGGGGGGGGGGGGAAGAGGAGGAGACGAATGACGGGCAAGGGGAGGGGAGAAAGAGAGAAGGAAGGAGGGGAGAGGGGAGAAGGAAAGGAGGGGAGAAGGGAGAACCAATGATCTGAGAACCAGATCATTACATAGCAATGGACTTGTATAGTAATTATCTGTGTATAGGATGTGGCCCTTGTTCATCCATGGTGCCATCAGTGACTTCACCACACTACCAGAGAAACCATGTTCGTCGTTACCGGGAATGTCTACATCGCTAGCTGAATACAAGAATCATGTGTAACACGTATCCTGTTTCACAGTCACACAGTACAAAGAATATCAATCCAAATCTGTTTCGTTTGGAGGGAATATACCGTTTGAATGAAACACATCCTTTGAAAAGTACAAGGGATTCATCAATCACCCGTTTCTGTGCTGGTACGTAAAAATCTCTTGAATTTTCCAATCACTTCATTCATATAGTGCCTCACTCTCCAAAGTCTATCATCCTCTGTCCGGTCCTCATTACTTGCAAAATGCAGACACCTGAGGAGTATCTGAAATCTGTCTCGTGACATATATTTCCCGAAGAAAGGTGTTGGAATAGTCAGATCTTTGCTCCAGTAATCTGTGAGAGCGTGTTTGACACAGTGTTTCATCAACATACTTATCGCTAGAAACATATTTCACCAACATTGGTGGTTTTCCAACGTTGCAATCGTGAAAATTCTGTTCTCTCTCTTCTAATGAGATGAGCTGCATAAAGGTTCGTTTGGTGTACAATATGTTCCATGAGCGGCTCATCATAGAATGCTGTAAAATAATCACATTCACTCACATCCTCTCCATTATCAGGGAAAAGCTCTGTAATCCCAACGTCTTTATTGTCAAAGGCAGGAATTCGGGGAATAAACCCAGCACCAATACTCCACACTAGTACACCTGGTGTCCTGCAAGACACAGGGGACGCAACAGGGGCACTACGGCGAGGAAGCGATGCACCCTGTGGACCAGGAGCTGAAGCCCGTCTACACACAGTATGGCCACTACATGCACATGAGGTAGAGGCACGTGAACATGAGGCTCTTGGTGCCTCATGTTGTTCCATGCGGTGGCGCTTGGCTGGGCGAGACGCTGCTGACGCAACAAAATCTCGCCCAGAAACACCACTGGTACTGGCACCAGGCTCGGTAACACTGTTCTGAATCCACTTCACTAAAACCAGAAAGAGAGTCACCTTCCTCTGACTCGTCACCGAACAGATCCTCAGACTGTAAATAAGCACAGGAACTGTGAGGTCGAGGATGAATTGGGGTAGACACTGGGCGAGGTGGCATGGGTGAGCATATAGGCGTCGCCATGGGAGGAGGCTGTATCTCATTTTCACTGTCCGTGCTATCATTATCGGTCAATTGTGTGTAGTCTTTACAAATATCAGTCATCAAAGTCACTTTCATCACCATCGGAAAATAATTCATTGGTTATTTGCTCTTGAGTGAATGATTGTGTGGGGCGTGCCCGGGAAGCGTTCGGCCGTGCGCTCGACATGGTGGCTGCTGGGTAACTGAGGCCTCCCACGCGATAGTAGCGTGAGCTGGATTTTTTTTCAAAATGGCGGCTGTTTACTATAGCCCCTGGGCAGCGTATGGGGACCCCCTATACCCCGCAGGCCTTTCAAATCGTGCGCGGTACTCCAAATCATCATATGATGCAATGCGCAATTAAAGGTTTAAGTTATGTTAGGTACGCTAGTTAAGTTCAGTTTGGGCAAGTTAGGTTAGGTAGGTTCGATTAAGTTATGATAGGTTAAGCTAGTTAAGTTAGGTTAGGTTATGTTGGGTTAGGTTTGGGTAAGTTAGGATAGGTTAGGTTTAGTTAAGTTAGGTTAGTTAAGTTAGGTTTGGGTAAGTTAGGTTAAGTTAGCTTAGGTTAGTTAAGTTTAGCATAGGTTAGGTTAGGTAAGTTTAGGTTAAGTTTGGGTAAGCTATGTTAGGTGGGGTTATGCAGGGATGTTCAAAGAACAGTTTTAAGATAAAGTGACTAGGAAAATATATTTAACAGAAGTATAAGTTTGATATGAAAAGTTGAACTAGTTACGTTTGGGAGTGTTATTTAATGCTTGAAGATGTCTCGGAGAACATTATTGATGTCTTAGAGAACAGCTTTGATGAAGGAAGATATCTTAGAGAACAACATTGATGAACGAAGGTGACTGAGAATAACTTTTGATGACTAAGAATAACTTTTATATCTTAGAAAGCAACTTTGATGACTGAGACTAACTTTTAATGACTCTGAGAATGACTTTTGAGGACATAAGTAGTATTTTGAGGTCTTTAAGATTAACTTTTGTTGGCTCTGAGAATAACTTTTGATGAACGAAGATGTCTTAGAAAAACAACTTCGATGAACGAAGGTGACTTTGAGATTACCTTTGATGACTCTGAGAATAACCTTGATGGCTCTGAGAGTAACTTTGATGACTCTGAGATTAACTCTGATGACTGAGAATAACTTTTGATGTCACTGAGAATAATTTTTGAGGACGAGAGTTGTTTTTTGACGTCTTTGAGTGCATTATTGATGTCTTTGATTGTGTGTTTTGATGTATCAGAGTAACTTTGGTGTCCCGAAGAGTGTCTTTGATGTCTCGAAGAGTGTCCTTGACTATTTTTTTCTTAATGACACAAAATTTTAGTTAAGAACAGTGTTGAAAGATTCCCTTTAACTATTTTTGTACTCTAAGAAGTATACTGGACGACTATTGTCGCTAATGAAATGTATGTGGACGCTACTGGGCCTGCTGACGAAACTGACGAAGAGGCCACAGACTTTGATGTGGCATCCCATGTCGAAACCGTGATGAACCCATCTCTGCCAATGTCTCAGGTCGATGATATTTTGTGTAAGGTGTGCTTTAATACATTGGGTGTCATACTGCTGCCCTGCAGATATATGGTAACGTGCGATGTTTGTCTCGTATCTGTGAGAAAGTGTCCTATTTGCAGATGCGGCATTTCGTATGTCCGTCAACCGATTATTTCCTAAGATGACAAAAAGGCATAGACACTTATTTATTTATGTAAATAAAACTTGTACAAATGTTGAGTTATTTTTCTTTTTATATCCATAAATTGGTATAAATAAGCCCATATTTTCTTGAACAGTATTTTCTTTTTTGGATGGGGGGGGGGGGCAAACAAATACTCAAAGAGGTCGTAAATGCTTGTAAGAACAAAACATTTTTCCAACCGTCACTGGCGAGTCGCCGGCTGGATGGATTGCAATTGCTTAGTTTCTGCCTAAAATAGTTGGTTAGGGGGGGGGGGGGAGACACTGCCTCATTTAGTAAAATTTGCTATGTCCAATAGCTTGGATGTTGGGAACTGAACGAGGTGTCTGCAAGAAGGTTGCTCAACATCCCGTGCGAATATGGACAAAATAGAATTTCTCTCTCTCTCTTTCAGAGGTAAAGAACCTTTTGAGAACTAGCACTCAAAGGTTAAAAAGATTAAAATAATTTTTATAATTAGAGGGTCAACTAAGATACTGCACTATTTAGAGAAATTTGCTGTGTCCAATAGCTCGGACTTGGGGAACTGAATGAGGGTCTGCATGAAGGTTGCTCTGCACCAGAGTGAATAATGAAAAATGTGGGATTGGATGGAGAGAGAGATAAATAAACATAGGGAAAGAATAGGATGGGGAAAACGAGAGAGAGAACTTTTTGAGAAAATATACTAAAAATATTTTTTCTCACTTTTGTATCTACACAACATGAGAGCACACAGATATTAAAAGTACACTCCCAGACCTAACTGCCGGACCTCAATCATTTGTTTATTCCATCTGTTCGTTGCTATCCGACCAGTGACCACCTATGTAGTTCCGCGGCCGGCCACCGATGTAGCTGGTGGCGCTGCTGTTTGTCTTGTTTACCCGTGGCCGACAAAACCCTACCTCTCGCTCACTTATATATCATTGGATATTTTTTGCATCTTGCTACTATTGCGTTTGGAAATGCAGGAAATATATTGTTTAGGGCTTCAACTAGTAGTGAAGACAAGAGAAAATATATTGTGATGATCGATTATTAGAGCATTCAGCTTATAAAGGAAGATGAATCTGGAATGTCTCCTGTGTGGTGGTGGTGGTGGATGTGTGGTGCGATAGACGTGCAGAGGAATGTGTGTATAAATTCGGGTTTGTGATTCTCTCTCTCCTGACCAAATTTATAATGCCGATGAAACAAGTTTGTACTGGTATATCTTAACCTAACCAAACCAAACCAAACCAATCATAGCCAAACAGAACTAAACATAACCCAGCCAAGCAGAACCAAACAAAACCCAGCCAAGCCAAACCAAACATAACCCAGCTAAGCCAAGCCAAACCAAACATAACCCAGCCATGCCAAACCAAACATAACCCAGCCAAGCCAAACCAAACCCAGCCATGCCAAACCAAACATAACCCAGCCAAGCCAAACCAAACCCAACCAAGCCAAACCAAACCCAGCCAAGCCAAACCAAACCCAGCAAAGCCAAACCAAACCCAGCCAAGCCAAACCAAACCCAGCCAAGCCAAACCAAACCTAGCCAAACCAAACCCAGTCAAACCAAACCCAGCCAAACCAAACCCAGTCAAACCAAACCTAGCCAAACCAAACCCAATCTTACCTAACCAAACTCAGCCAAACCAATGTTAACTAAACCTAACCAAACCCAAGCAAGAATGACCTTACCTAACCAAAGCAAACCTAACCTAACCAAAGCAAACCTAACCTAACCAAAGCAAACCTAACCAAAGCAAACCTAACCAAAGCAAACCTAACCTAACCAAAGCAAACCTAACCAAACCAAACCTAACCAAAGCAAACCTAACCAAACCCAACCTAACCAAAGCAAACCTAAACCAAAGCAAACCTAATCAAAGCAAACCTAACCAAAGCAAACCTAAACCAAAGCAAACCTAACCAAAGCAAACCTAATCAAACCAAACCTAACCAAACCAAACCTAACCAAACCAAAGCAAAACAAACCTAACCTAACCAAAGCTAACTAAACAACCTAACCTAATCAAACAAAAACCCAACCCTCCCCTCAACATCTGTGCCTCAACCCCCAGTTAACACCACTACTGTATACTCATCAACACATCATTCCACGATCATAATTATTAATTGTTATAATATGTAGAGAAACATGTGGACACTTGGTAAGCACCCATATTCACTGATGCTGTATTACCAGTATTCTGTGGCATTTTGTTTGAAGTATCTAGTGAAACAACAATGTACTGTTACGTACTTTTTTACATAAGGATATTATTTTTCGTGCTTGGGGAAGAATTCGACTACTTATCCAGACACGACTACATATCCAATCATAGTTGGGCTCGAGATGTCTGGATGATAGGATGTTGAGTGTATTACTTTATATGGTTATATTATATTTCTTATTTTTTAAAGATAGATAATAGGAATGAGTACGCCAGCCAAACCTGATTTATTAAAATATAATATTATGAATGGGTTAAAGTATGTATGTAATGTTTATTATAAAATCATTATAATACATTCTTTTTCTTCATTATAATACACACTTTATATAGAAAATATAATGACAATATTAATTTTGTTCATAGTTTACTCATTATTTTTATATATAGAGTTTTTTGCAAGATCATTGCTGATATGCGCCCAGGGATTTGGGTAGCGGCGTTCCCTTTGGATACATATATAGTTTTGCGAAATCATGTTGATTCATGCGTGAGTGGGGTGGCTTCGGGAAGACTGTAGGACATTTGCTGGGGAAGGGAAGGGGTGTGAGAGGTAGTTGTTCCCGAGTTCAGAGGTGTGAGTGTATTTAAGTTTGAAGCTGTTTTTATTTTTTACTAATTTTACGGCCGTGGCGGGTAGGCAGTTCCGCACAAAACATGATTTGTTTTTTTGTTTTATTATTAATTTTTGTGACTGACTGCAAATGCTAGTAGGTAGCTTCGACGAGGGCAGGAAGCCGGTGGCTTGTCTGAGGTCTCTCCATTTTGCCCTGATGATCCTTTCGGTTTTTTTTTTTCCTAAAAGCTCAGAAGAGTTTATTTGGCTGATTTTTCGGCTTCGGCAGGAAGGTGGTTCCATAAGTTATTATAACCTGCCATAGGACGGTTTTCTTTATGCTGTCCCTCATTCCAATGGCTTAAGAAATACTATTGTTGAGATAACTGTTATAATTGTACTTACGGAATCTTGGGGATAGAATTTCAGAAATATATATGTAGCTTCGGTGATTATATCAATGAGAGAAATGGCGAATATATTGGGACCCTCGACAATAACAAATGTGATTTGTTGTGATGCCAAAAAATATAGCTTAATACAGAACATATATATATTATACAAGGAATTAAACTTTTATTAATTGAACACTAAAGAGGTAATTAATCTTTACAAGTGTTAAGATATTGAGGTTGGGACTCTGCCCCCTCACGAAATGGCTGATGCAACTGGGAAAATCGTGTATAATTCTAAAAATTGCATAACTCTAACCCAATGCTTTCTAAATTTTTATTTCAAAGGTTAACATTTGTTTTGTGGCATATTTCCATATTAAAAATAAATTCAAACCTCTGCAAATATAAATATAAAGCGCTTGGAACTATAGAAAATGCAGCATTGCTATGTTTTGTATTGCAAAAAAATCCAACTGACTTCATGTTCAAATAACGACAGTTTATCGCAGTTGACCCTTAAACATCCCGTTTGTTCATTAAATCCCCTATTGATGATTTTTTTATAATTATACATAAAGTGATGTAAGCTTTGCTATGGTGACCCCCTCCCCATCCGGCCCGTTGGCGTCGTGAGGGGGCTTGGTGGACGGCTGCCGGAGTGTGATGCTCCGTGGGGCAGTCCTCTGTGCTTTTCTGGCCTTGCACTCCTGCTGCTGTCTTCTCTATAATTGTGCCGGATCGCTTTTCCTTTTCCTTATGTTTCGTTTTTCTCCCCCCTCTTCTCCTATCTGCTTGTCGTTTCCTCCCAACCTTTTGCTTGTTTTGGATTATTTCTTTGGACTTCTTCTATTTTGACGCCCGGGTGCTTGAGGAGGCATACTCTTGCACCCGTAGAACTGTAGTACCCAACGTCTCGAGCGAGGGGAACCTTTTATTGTCAATCCCCCTTTCGTCGCTGAACCCGATCTCGACGGACTGACGGTTCTTAAGGTGGCGTTTGTGGGGCGTATACTCACGACGCACCCCTAGGGGGCCCCGGCATGATCGGCGATAGCTTCATGTTGGATGTCCTGCCTCTAATTGTGGCTCCATGGTGGGTATGGGGGCACATTCGTGGATGAATTTCTTTCTCTTCGTCTCTATGTTGAATGTTTCCATTGTACCCTCTCAGGCTCGTGGGGTGGGCGACCAAGCCCCCGAGTCGGCCTGTATTGGAAGACCAGGCTCTGTAGCTTTCGCTGCGTTGGGCCCCAACCTTGCTCCTCCTTTGACCGTCCTGACTTCTTCCCCCAGCTCCCCTCCCTCCTCTGTGGTTGGGTCGAGCCTCCAACCCCCGGTGGTGACCACTTCGTCCCCTGGTGCGGCTAAGTCTCTCGTTGTGACTACTGCGCATTTTGACCCCCTCTCTCTCTGGGGGTTCTCAACGCCGTTCGCGCCCCAGCCGCACTCGCTCGATTCCTTCCCGTGCTGATGCGTATCAGGCCTTGTTTCATCCTGCTTTATGGGCCAAATACTTTGATCTCCTCCCTCTTGACGATTTCTCCCTCCATCGGCATCTTGTAGATTCCGTGGATGCATCTGTTACTTTCAACCCCACTCGCCTCGGTACACGTGTCGTTGCTGCTCCTTCTCAGGATGCTGCTTCTCGCTTGGCTGCCTTATCTTGCCTTGGCGAGATTCCTGTTCGGGTCTCCAAGAACGTTCAGATGAATGTCAGTGTTGGCACTATTCTCCTCCCACCTCATGTTGCAACCGGTGTTCGGAATCTGCAGGATTGCCACGATAATATTCGGCATATCCTTGATGCCCAGGGCCATTCTGTCCTCCAAGTTGACTCGTTTACTCGTCCCCCTCGTGGTCGTCGCCGTCAACCCCTTCGCGTTGTGAAGATTACCTTTGATGGTAGGACCCTTCCATCCTTTGTCATTCTTGCTGGTGCTAGGTGCTCTGTCCAGGAGTATATTCCTTCTCCTCGACTTTGTAACAAGTGCTGGAGGTTTGGGCATGGTGCCCTCCGCTGCTCTGGGACTGTCTCTCTCTGTCCTTTGTGTGGGGGTGAAGGTCACTCTAAGTCGGAGTGCACTTCTCCCCAAGCTCGCTGCCTCAACTGCGGTGAGGCCTATCCTACCTTCTCCCGTGCCTGTGTCCATTACAAGCTTGAGGCAGCCGTCCTCAACCTGAAGCACCGGGAGCGTTTATCTTTTCCTGAGGCGAGGCGCCAGGTTCGCCGGCTCCCGCCTTATACTAACATCTCTTATGCTCGCGTGTTGCGCTCTTCCTCTCCTCGTCCTTCCCCCCTTCCTCAGACTCACAACCGTTTCCGGGCCTTAGACCCTGATACGCCCACTGCCCCCTCCTGTGTCCCTTTGTGTTCTGTCCCGAGGGGTCCCCCTCCTGGTCCTCTGTCTGGGGTTCCCCTTCTTTCTACCCGGTCTGTCATGTCTCCTGTGTCTTCTTCCTCGTCCCCCTCCGATCCTCCTTCCCTTCCTCTTCCTCCATCTATCGGCTCTCCCCGCCGCCTGTCGGTGCAGGCGGATGTCCATCGCTCTCCTAACGGCCGTCGTGTGTGCTCTCGTTAATCTTCTCCTGTTGAGACACTGGAATCCGTTGCCCGGTACGTAGTTGCTGGGACATCAGTCTCTTTAAGTCAGAAGCGTAAGCCTGGCTCCTCTCCTTCCTCCTCCCCGGCGGGTAAGAAGGCTTCGCTTTCTTCCTCAGCTCCTACTTCTGGCTCTGTTGCTCCTTCCCCTCCCGTTTCAGTGATTGTGCCCCCTGTTCCTGCTATGGAGGTTTCTTTGGTCTCAGCTTCCCTTTCGGTTGCTGCTCTTGCTGGGGTGCGCTCCCCTCTTTCTACTCCCCCTCATCCTGCTGCTGTCCTTGACTGCTCCTCTCCATTGTCTCCTCCTCCTTCCTCCTCCTCCTCCTCCTCCTCTTCCTCCTCCTCCTCCTCCTCCTCCGGACCCCGCCCACCCACCTCTGATCTGTTCTCCCGTTTCCTTCCCTCCGTCTTTGCTCAGTTTACCCATGCCCCCTAACCCTGACTTCGCTGACCCTGATCCCGACCCTGATATTCTTTAACGTACTCTGTTGCTCTTTCGCCTTTGTTTCTTCCTTGTTCTCTGTTTTTGTCCTTTCTCTTCTCGTCGTTGTCCATTCTTCAATGGAACGTTCGAGGTTATTACGCCAATTTCCTCGAACTCCAACTTCTGATTTTGCGGTTTTCGCCCTTTGTGTCTGTCTCCAGGAGCTGATGCTTGGTGCTCGTCCTGGTCATTTTCGTGGCTATTCCTTTCTCTCCCCCCCCCCAGCCATTGCTGGGGCTTCTAATTCTTCTGCTCTCTTCATTCGTGCTGATGTTCCCTTTGTTCCTTTACGTTTTCCTTCGCCTCTCCATTGTTCTGCTGCTCGTGTCTTTGTGGGGAAATGGTACACAGTTTGTTCCATTTATCTCCCCCCGAGTGTCCCGCTCTCTCTTCCTGATTCGAAACACCACCTAGACTCCTTGCCGGAGCCTGTGCTCCTGCTGGGTGACTTCAATTGTCATCATTCTCTTTGGGGTGACGTTCTGACGAATACCCGGGGTCGCCTTCTTGAGCCGTTTATCCTCTTTTCTTCCCTGTCTCTTCTGAATTCTGGTGAGCCCACTCATTTGGACTCTCGGACTCGCACCCTTTCTTGTCTTGATCTTTCTCTCTGCTCTTCTTCTCTTTACTTAGATTTCACGTGGCAGGTTCTTGATGAACTCCATGGAAGTGATCATTTCCCCATCCTTGTTTCCTTTTTCTCTTTTCGCCCTTCCCTCTCTTTCCCTAGGTGGCAGTTTGCTAAGGCGGACTGGACCCTATTTACTCTCAGTGCTGCTCTCTCTGACATCTCCCTTCTGCCTCTCTCTCGCGCTCTCCTCCTTTTTCATGACACTGTCTTCAATGCTGCCCTCCGCTCTATTCCTCGATCTTCCTCTCGGGGTTCACGGAAGTGCGTTCCCTGGTGGAATGCAGACTGTGCTCGGGCTGTCCGCTGTAAGCGTGCAGCCTGGAAGAGGCACCACCGTAGGCAGACGACCGATTCTTTTCTTTTCTTTCGGAAAGCGAGTGCGGTGGCCCGTAGGGCCATCCGTCCGGCTAAACGTGAATGTTGGGCATCTTATGTCTCAACAATTACGTCCGAAACCCCTCTGACCCAGATCTGGAAGCGTATCCGCAAGATAGCGGGTAAGTTCGTTCCCGATGTTTCACCGGTCCTTCACCTCCATGATACTCTTGTGGCGGACCCGTTGCAGGTCGCTTCCGAACTGGGTTCCCACTTTCCTTCTGTTAGCTCTGGTCTTCATCTTCCCCAATCTTTCCTTCTTCGTAAACCTATCCTTGAGTCTCGTCCTTTAGATTTCTGCACTCATCTTCAGCTTCCCTATAATGATCCCTTCTCTCTCTCTGAACTTCGTTCTGCCCTGGCCCTCTGTGGTTCTACAGCGGCGGGCTTCGATGGTATTCATTATGAGATGCTTCGCCATCTCCCTCCGTGCACGTCTCAGTATTTACTGAGTCTGTATAATCGGATCTGGGAGTCGTCGTCAGTCCCTGAGGACTGGCTCGATGCCGTTGTCCTCCCTGTTCGCAAACCGGGGTCTCTGGGTACTTCCCCTAAGGACTTTCGCCCTATTGCTCTCACAAGTTGTGTCTGCAAACTCTTTGAACGTATGGTTAACGTTCGTCTGATGTGGTTCCTGGAACACCATCACCTCCTCTCCCCTTCTCAATTTGGTTTCCGCAAGTGCCGCAGCACGACAGATGTCCTGGTGAACTTGGAGGTCTATATTCGTACTGCTTTTGCTGCGAAGACCTCCGGTGTTGCCGTCCTTTTTGACCTGGAAAAAGCTTACGACACCACTTGGCGTTATCATATCCTATCTCAACTTCATTCTTTTGGCCTCCGTGGTCATCTCCCTCTCTTTCTCCGCAGCTTCCTCTCTCGTCGTTCCTTTCGGGTGCGCCTTGGTACCGCTCTCTCTGCCTCTTTTCAGCAATACGAAGGTGTGCCCCAGGGTAGTGTTCTGAGCACTACTCTTTTTCTGGTTGCCTTCAATGGTCTTCTTTCCTCTCTTCCTTCTGGTGTCTTCTCCACCCTCTATGTCGATGATCTTACCCTTTGCTGTCAGGGTGATGATTCGCCTCTCCTTCAGCGCCGGCTTCAACTTGCAATTGATGCCGTGTCGTCTTGGGCCACCGATCATGGCTTCAAGTTCTCTACTTCTAAGACTTGTGCCATGACTTTTACACGGAAACGGGTTGTTCTTCGTCCCTCTTTGTCACTTTATAGTCATCCCCTTGAATACAAAGATTCCGCAAAGCTTTTGGGGTTATTCCTTGACACTCGTTTGTCTTGGTCTCCCCATATCTCTTACCTCCGTGTTCAGTGCTCTAAGGCCCTTACCCTCCTTCGGGTCTTGTCCCATACTTCTTGGGGGGCAGATAGGCGCACTCTCCTTGCTTTACATTCCTCGTTCGTCCTGTCTAAGCTCGATTATGGTTGCCCTGCTTACTCGTCTGCTTCTCCTTCTACTCTTCGCCGTCTTGATGCTTTGCACCATACTGGGTTGCGCCTCAGTTCTAGTGCCTTTCGTTCGACTCCCGTCCGTAGCTTGTATGTTGACACTGGCTTCCTGTCTCTCCAGGACCGCCGTGATCGCTGCTGTCTTCGCTATCTTGCGCGGTCCTTGCAACATCCTTCCTCTCGCCTCTGTCGTGCTTTAACTTTTACCCCTCCTGCGGTTTCTGTTCCTCTTCACCACCTCCCTCTTTCTGTACGGTTATCTTGCCTCCAGGATTCTCTTTCCGTTCGTATTTCTGATGTTTCTCCTCGTGTTGTTCCTTCTTTGCCCCCGTGGAGGGTCCCTCTTCCGCGGTTTTGTACATCCTTGACCCGTATCACTAAAGCTTTTTACCCCTCCTACGGTTCTAAAACGCCTTTTCCTCGAGCACTTTTCTTCTCACTCCCGCTCCGTTTCTGTCTTCACCGATGGGTCTAAGTCAGAGGACGGTGTTGGCTACTCTGTTGTTTTTCCTGATCGCACTTATATGTGTCGCTTACCTCCGGAGACTAGCATCTTTACAGCGGAACTTTATGCTATTCTCCATGCTCTTCGTCTCCTGCTTTCTCGTTGTCAGTCTTCCTTTGTAGTTGTTGTTGACTCTCGTAGTGCCCTCATGGCTCTCGGGTCCTTTAATCCGGTTCATCCAGTAGTTGTCGAGATCCAGCATTGGCTGTTTCTTGTTCACAGTAAATTTAAGTCGGTTGAGTTTTGTTGGGTTCCCAGCCATATTGGTGTGTCTTTAAATGAGCGTGCGGATGCTGCCGCCAAGAAAGCTGTCCGCTCTTGTCCCATCTCTCGTAAAGGCATTCCGTATTCCGACTTTTACCCGGTTATCCATTCCTCAGTCTTTACCCGTTAGCAGGCTTCTTGGTTGTCTGTTACTGGTAACAAGCTACGTACTCTTAAATGTTGAGTTTCCTCATGGCCATCCTCCTTCCACCGTAACCGGCGGTGGGAAACAGCTCTGGCGAGGTTGCGTATTGGCCATACTCGCTTAACCCATGGTCACTTGATGAAGCGCCGCCCTGCTCCTTATTGTCCTAGTTGCATTGTCCCTCTTACGGTCGTGCATGTCCTTCTTGAATGTCCTGACTTCCAGGACGAGCGTGTGTCTTGCTTTGCGACCGCCCCTCGCGGTCACCTGTCCTTCGATAGAATTCTTGGTGACTCGGATACTTTTGATATTGTTCGCCTTATGCGTTTTTGTTCTCGTATTGGCATCCTTGGTGATATATAGCGCTCTCTGATTATTTTGCGCATTTGATGGTGCTACATAGCCTTCCCGGTTTGGTGCCTTCTTTTGATAATTACTTACTTTGCTATGGTGATGATGTGAATCTAGTTTGGGGAACGATTTCAATATGATAAACATTCTCTGGCTAAATGATTAATGGCTCACACAGACAATTATTAAATTTAAATTATTATTATTGCTTCCACAGAAAATGAAATCTTTACTTTGGCTACAGAAAACGGTGCAAGAGCTCGGGGGTGACTTGGGTAAACAGTTTCAACCTAAAACACTACATATATAAACATGCCTTTCTTGACCTCATTTTTAATTTGTATAGAGTACTGAAAGCTCATTTTCCATAGGAAATATACTAAGGAATTTATTTTATGACTAGAGCGTAAACTAGGACCCCTCATTCAGATTAAAAGCACGACAATTATTGACTTAAACATTTACCCATCATCAAACACACACGACTCTCCGAAGCCATTTAAACCCCAAATATCCAACCTCCACATGCTATCCTGGTTCCTTGGGTTGCCTACCATGACTGAGAACCCCACAGTTTCTTGCAAATTCAAGAAAAGGCTTACTACACAATAATATCCAACTTGTTTTTTGTAAGGAACCTTGACCCTCTGTAAGCATGACCCCATTGGGTCACTCGTAGGTAGGGGGCCCCTACTGATGACATCAGGTCATGTGACACCCCTGCAACGCTGGGTGAATTTTTCTTCTGGAGACCCAATTTGGCCTCAGGCTACCACTGACCAGATGTTTTCTCTGGAACAAAATTGAAAGAAAATGGGATGTATATCTGGGGAAACAGCACAAATATAACTCGAGTCTTTGTTCCCATTTATTTTTTCACATGGCTATTTTTACCTGATTATTGAAACCCTACCAAATACAGTGGCACCTCGACATACGATTGCCCCTACTTACGAAAATTTCGAGTTACGATGTAAATTTCATAGAAAAATGCGACTCGACATCCGATGGTGTCGTCGACTTCCGATATTTGTTGGTACACGTTCAGGTCGACCAAGCGAGTGGTTCCCAGTCACGCGGCCGACCTGCCTCTTCTTTTGTGGTGATTTTCGGCATTTTGTACATTAAAGTAATTGGCAGTGGCAGGTAGATGGGCTTGGTGGGTGAACAGGTTCGAGCAGGCAAGTGGGTGAGCAGGCAGGTGGGTGAATAGGTGGGTGGGTGCATTGACAGGTGGGTAAGTGGGCGTGCAGGCATGTGGGTAAACAGGTGGGTGCCAGGGAAGTGGGTGAACAGGTGGGTGGGTGAGTTGAGCAGGTAGGTGGATGGATTGGCAGGTGGGTAAGAACGGTACAGGTCTATAATTTAGAGGGTCTTCTCGAATACCATTTTTGTAGATTGGAATTATGTTTGCCTTTTTCCATATATATTGTATCTGCTAAGATTCCTGTGCGCAGGGATTGGTACCTGTTTGTAGTCTGCTGGCTGATATATTTTACCTATGCTGTATATCTTTGTTTTATTTGGAGAAAGAACCATTATAGTATTGGAATTATTAAAAAAAAAAATCCTATTTGGGAAATCTTTACTAGATTTCGAAGATTCTGTATTTGGTATTTGTTGACTTTAAACGACTTGGTAATCTCTCAATCTTTTCTTCCACAGCTCCTACGGTCACCAGAAGAATAATACATGCAGTGCCAGAAACCAGTGGCATTGAATAATACCTGCAGTGTCAGGACCCAGTGGTGTTGAATAACACCTGCAGTGTCAGCATCCACACACAGTGTCAGATATACTGCATACATGTTGTCAGCAGCATTATGAAACACATTATGGTGTAAGAAATACTACATGTAAATGGGTAAGACTGTCTTCAGCACACTCATGTCAATGACTACATGTATTATCAATATGTCATGCATTATTAACATCTCATGTACTATGGTAACAAAGGAAATGTGTATTTAAATTAAATTTGGTGTATCATTAATATAAAAATCTCGGTATTTATTAGTTCATTGTGTATGTGGTACAGTATTGTTTTTAATACTATTGTTTGACAAGAATACATTTTAAGATTTTCAAATTAATTATTTTTATTATCAGGTTCTAATATAAAAAAGTTTAATATATATTTTCAGTTTTAAAACATTTCATACTTTTTCTCCTATGTGAGCCATTGTAAATGTTGAGAAAGCATTAAAATAAATAATCTTTATACTGTATAGTAATTATGATTTTTTTTCTTAGGTAATTTGCTCTTAAGCTCAAAAGGCTCTCCAAATAAGATAATATATCAGTGTTCTTAATGCTCAGAATTTATTTATTTATTCACATATTTACATGACTTTATTGGGGATTTAAAAATAACAATGTGCATGGTATATTGGATCAGTAAGTTCTTGTAAAAATCACATACGTATATTTTTGCAAATGACAAACCACATGAGGGTTCACTGTACCTGACTCTCTTGCTATGGTTATATTTATAATAAGACATCCATCAGTTCTGTGGTTATATTTATAATAAGACATCCATCAGTTCTGTGGTTATATTTATAAGAGAACATCCCTCAATTCTCTGATCATATTTATAATAAGACATTCCTCAGTTTTTTGGTTATATTTATTATAAGACATTCCTCAGTTCTGTGGTTATATTTATAATAAGACATTCCTCAGTTCTGTGGTTAAATTTATAATAAGACATCCCAAATTCTGTGGTCATATTTGTAATAAGGTTCTGTAGTGAAACATCTTAATTCTGTGGCTGTATTTATAATAAACCATCCCTCTCTGCTGTTGCTATATGTACAGTATGATAAATCAGTATAATTATAAATAAATTTATAATATATTTAATTTTCCTATACAAAGACATTTTGTTAAATCTTAAAAAAAAAAATTGCCACAGGATTTGTTTGTAATATTTACAAAGTTATACACGGACACTAACTTTCCTGCTGGTGAACGCATGTGGAGACGTAGATTTGTATGTTTGCTTTTACACTTGCTGATTCACAGGAAATATTGTAGAGTATATTTTATGTCTAGCACATTTTATAATATAATAAGCACAATATTATCTTACTATTTATGAATAATACCAGTGGTTTACATATTGTAACTTTTTTCCATTCTCTTGTGTCTTTGACAAGTAATTAAATTACTTTATATTCCTACAAAAGTTAGATTATTCCAATTGCTTATCTGATATTGAGTGCCATCTGTTGACAACAGAGTTAACACTATAAGCTGTGTGCTCTATTCTGGTTACTCTATACTGATTGCTATGTAGTTACTTGAATTATTTATGTATCCGACAGTCCAAGTGTTTTTGGCATCTCTTAACAATATTTGCTTTAGTAATAAATAAAAGCTCATGCATTTAAAATATATCAAATATATTACTAAGATTTATAAAGAACACAACAATTTATAAAGGAGACAAATACTAATAATAATTGTCTACAAGACTTAACTAATGAAATGTAGAATATTTCATTAGATAATACTTGCTTTTTGGATCAAATAGCTGTAAAGGTTTATACAATCAAGAAAACTGTACAAATATTTATTCAAAAGAAAAATGTCATCAGTGTTGAATGTTCAAAATTATATTATGAAAACATCTCGCATAATAGCATACAAAACATTTAGAGAAAAAAGTAAATACATTGTCTAAACTACTTTCAAAAATATCAAAATTTATATAAGTGACAGTTCAGGAGAAAAGTCATATCACTGTAGAATGTGTCTGAAAGACTTTAAAAATAAATTATGGCTAATAACACACACACAAGGATTCATACAGGAGAGAAACCATATCACTGTTCAGTGTGTCAAAAAGATTTTTCATTTAAATCAAATCTAATAACACACATGAGGATTCATACAGGAGAGAAACCATATCACTGTTCAGTATGTCAAAAAGATTTTTCACTTAAATCAAATCTAAGAATACACATGAGGATTCATACAGGAGAGAAACCATATCACTGTTCAGAATGTCAAAAAGATTTTTCACTTAAATCAAATATAATAACACACATGAGGATTCATACAGGAGAGAAACCATATCACTGTTCAGTATGTCAAAAAGACTTTTCACAAAAATTATCTCTAATAACACACATTAAGATTCATACAGGAGAGAATGCATATCACTGTTCAGAGTGTCAAAAAGACTTTTCACGAAAATCAAATCTAATAACACACATGAGGATTCATACAGGAGAGAAACCATATCACTGTTCAGAATGTCAAAAAGACTTTTCACACAAATTATCTCTAATAACACACATGAGGATTCATACAGGAGAGAAACCATATCACTGTTCAGTATGTCAAAAAGATTTTTCATTTAAATCAAATCTAATAACACACATGATTATTCATGCAGGAGAAAAGCCATATCACTGTTCAGAGTGTCAAAAAGACTTTTCACACAAATTATCTCTAATAACACACATGAGGATTCATACAGGAGAGAAACCATATCACTGTTCAGTATGTCAAAAAGACTTTTCACTTAAATCAAATCTAATAACACACATGAGGATTCATACAGGAGAGAAACCATATCACTGTTCAGAATGTCAAAAAGACTTTTCACTTAAATCAAATCTAATAACACACATGAGGATTCATACAGGAGAGAACCATATCACTGTTCAGAATGTCAAAAAGACTTTTCACACAAATTATCTCTAATAACACACATGAGGATTCATACAGGAGAGAAACCATATCACTGTTCAGTATGTCAAAAAGACTTTTCACTTAAATCATCTCTAATAACACACATGAGGATTCATACAGGAGAGAAACCATATCACTGTTCAGAATGTCAAAAAGACTTTTCACACAAATCAAATCTAATAAAGCACATTAGGATTCATACAGCATAAGAGTCATTTGAATATTGTAAAAACACACAGAAATCACAATAGCGTGATGCATCAATGAACAAATCCACAAGGACCGTGACGAGGATTTGAACCTATGTCCAAGATCATCCCAGACGCTGCCTTATCGACTGAGCTACGACATGGTAAAAAGAGTTGAAACCAGAAGTTTTACTGAACTTACTTGAATCCTGCAGTCTCTCCGAGACACAAACCAGGGTTTTACACAGCTCCCTCATGCACTCTCGCTATGTCAATAGGCCGTTCTACCTCTTCTGACGTAGGTTCGAATCCTCGTCACGGCCCTTGTGGATTTGTTCATTGAAGCATCACGCTATTGTAATTTGTGTGTGTAATGAAGTGAGGGGAAGAGGTAAAACAACCAAAGAACTCCCTCCCAAAAGAAAACAATAAAACTTACGTGGTTATTACTTTCTCTTTTCCCCTCCAGCTTTTACTGCACATAACTCTACTGCTCTCTTGATCTGTCTTGATATTCCCTTCATCCCCCGACTTTTTCAGTCACCCCATTCAGTGTTTTGTGGTCCGTATCTTTGTGAGTAAATGGTATGCAGTCTGTTCCGTTTATCTCCCCTCAAATTTTACGCTTTCTCTTCATGATCCTAAACACTTGTTGGACTCTTTACAAGAGCCTGTGCTCCTTTTGGATGATTTTAACTGTCAGCATACCCTCTGGGGAGAAATTCTGACAAACACCCGGGGACACCCTCTTGAACCATTTGTGCTCACTTCTCTTCCTTTATAACTAGTGAATTTCTGGTGAACCCACTCATGTTGATTCCTACCATTTCCTGTATTGATCTTTCTGCTTATCTTCTCTTTATATGGACTTCACCTGGGGGGTTCTTGATGACCTACATAACAGTGACCTTTTCCCCATCCTTCTCACTTTTCTTCTCACCCTCCCCTCTCCTTTCCTAGGTGGAAGTTTGACAAGGCTGTTTGGAACCTCTTTACCTTTGTGTTACTCTTTCCGACCTCTCTGATTTTCCTCTTTCCCGAGCCCCTCCTCCTTTCATGACACAGTTTTTGATGCTGCCCTCAGCTCTGTTCCTCGCTCTACCTCCTGGGGCGCACAGAAGTGTGTTCCCTGGTGGAATGCAGCCTGTGCTCAGGCTGTCCACTGTAAGCGTGCGGCCTGGAAGAAACACCGTTGTTGATGGACGCCTGATTCTTTGCTTTTGCGCCAGAAGTCAAGTGTGGTGGCCCGTAGGGCCATCTGTACGACTAAGAGTGAGAGTTGGAGATCTTTCATATCCACTATTATGTCTAACACCCCTCTGCCCCTGATCTGGGAGGAAATCTGCAAGTTAGTGGGTAAGTTTTTTCCAGATGTCTTGCCAGTTCTTCACCTCTGTGGTTCTATTGTGGCAGATCCGGTCTCGGTCAAAACCGAACTGGGTTCACACTTTTCAACTGTTAGCTCCGATTCTCATCTTCCGCCTTTCCTTACTCTTAAGCCTCTTCTTGAATCTTGTCACTTAAATTTTCAAACACCTCTTCATCTTCTCTATAACGCTCCTCTCTCTCTCTCAGAACTCCAGTCTGCCCTGGCCTTCTGTGGTTCTACAGCGGCGGGTTCAGATGATATTCATTATGTAATACTTTGACATTTCCCTCCATACATATTTCAGTATTTACTGAATGTTTATAACAGTGTCTGGGAGTTGTCTTCAGTTCCCGAGGACAGACTTGAGGCGGTTATTCTTCCTATTTGAAAACCTAGTTCTCTGTGGTCATTCCCTAAAGACTTTCGCTCCATTGCTTTAACGAGTTGTGTCTGCAACCTCTTTAAATGTATGGTCAGTGTCTGTCTGATATGGTTCTTGGAACGCTATCACCTCTCTCTCTCCTTCTCAATTTGGCTTTCGCAAGTGTTGCTGCATGACTGATGTCCTCCTGAACTTAGAGGTCTATGTTTGTACTACCTTTGCTGTGAAGATCTTCATGGTTGCAGTCCTTTTTGATCTGGAAAAGGCGTATGACACCACCCTGGAGATACCACATTCTGTTCCAACTCTGTTCTTTTTGGCCTTGATGGCAATCTCCCTCTCTAACTCAAGATCTTCCTCTCTGTCGTTCCCTTAGAATGAGATTCTAAGGGAACCTCTGCCTCTTTTCAGCAATATGAAGGTGTACCTCAAGGTTGTGTTCTGAGCAGTACTATTTTCCTGGTAACCCTCAATGGTCTTCTTTCCTCCCATCCCTCTGGCATTTTCTCTTATGTTGATGATCTACCCTCTGCTGTCTAGGTGATGACTCGCCTTTTCTCCAATGGCGGCTTCAACTTGCGATTGATGCCATGTCGTCCTGGTCCACCAATCATGGCTTCAAGTTCTCTCCAACTAAGACTTGTGCTATGACCTTTACTCGGAAGCAGGTCGTTCTTCGACCCCACTTTGTCCTCTTTATAGTAATCCTCTTTTATAAAGGATTCTGTTAAACTTTTTGGGTTAATCTTTGATATTTGCTTGTCTTAATCACCCCTTATCTCTTACCCTTCGAGTTGAATGCTTCAAAGCCCTTAACTTACTTAAGGTCTTGTCCCATACTTCCTGGGGAGCTGAAAGGCGCATGCTGCTTTCTTTACATTCCTTTCTCATGCTGTCTAAATGCAATTATGGCTGTCCTGCTTACTCTTCTGCCTCCCCCCCCCTCCCTGTTCAGCTCATTGATGCCATGAGGGGGGCTTAGTGGGCGGCTGCTGGAGTGTAATGCTCCTTGGGACACTCCTCTGCCCTTTTGTAGCCTTGTGCTCCTGCTGCTATCCTCTCTAATTGTGCTGAACAACTTTTCCTTTCCCTTCTGTTTCGTTTTTCTCCCCCTCTCTTCTCCTATCTGCTTGTCGTTTCCTGCCGACCTTTTGCTTGTTTTGGTTATTCCTTTGGACTTCTTCTATTTTGACGCCTGGGTGCTTGAGGAGGCATACTCTTGCACCCGTAGAACTGTAGTACCCAAAGTCGAGAGCAAGGGGAACCTTTTATTGTCAATCCTCCTTTCATCACTGAACACGATCTCGACAGACTGACGGTTCTTAAGGTGGCGTTTGTGGGGCGTATACTCACGACACAGCCCTAGGAGGCCACGGTATGATCAGCAATAGCTTCTTGTTGGGTGTCCTGCCTCTAACTGTGCCTCCATGGTAGGTGTGGGGCACATTTGTGAATGAATGTTTCTTTTTCGTCCTCATGTTAAATTTTGTTTCTCCTTTACCTTCTCAGGCTCGTGGGGTTGGCAACCAAGCCCCTGAGTCGGTCCATGTTGGAAGACCAGGCTCTGCAGCCTCCGCTGCATTAGGCCCCGACCTTGCTCCTCCTTTGGCCAGAATGTTTTGGCATTTTGGCAGTAATGTTGCATTTACAAAGGTGAAATGTAATTCTGATCAGCTTCCCATATATACTTTATACACATTCATATACATACACACACACACATATTGTGACTGCGTTCCCCCCCCTGATATTTCTCCCACGCCTGCTGTAAGAGTCATATCCACTTTGCCCGAGCGTTCTGTTCATTACTGGCAGCAGTTTGATATAAGTGGGGGAGTGTAATGTTCTCGCATTGGCGAGAAATTCGTAAAAGAAGAGTATTTTGGGCTGTGGTATAGGCCCTTTAGGGAGCCAATATGGCGCTGGCCCCTCTGTTTTGTTGCCAAAACTGTGTGACGTCAGTGACACCAGATTGGTCACCGACAGCGACGTGGCACAGGGAGCCAATGAAAACCTCCCGTGGCAAATATGATGTCACGAAGGCAGGGGGGGTCCGGTCATCCCGCCACTCTGGTGCCACCAGTCTGAGATAGCACACCAAGGAGGTCGGACGTGTGCTGGGGGGGTCCTGTCAGTTGGATAGTTTACCCCATCTCTGGAGGAGTTACGCATCACCAGTGGTCTGCCAGCACCTGTGGGGTCTTCCTTCGTTCATGTGTTTGACCAGAGAGGGAATTGATGGAATATTGAGCAACAAGTGCTCCCGGGACAGGTGTTGTGCAGGTGAAGTCTAGGCAGTGACGTATGGGACATCTGATAGCTTCACAGTGATGACGTAGTGGCTGGGCCGATCCTCCGTGAGGGAATCAGTCTGACACGAAACGTCAAGGTGGACGGATGTGTGAAGGTTGGTCCTGTCAGTTTGACAGTTGTACCCCGATCCCGTGGATCTTACGCGTCACCTGTAGTCTGCAAGTACGCCGAGAGGTCTTCCTTCATTCCATGTGTGGACCGAAGAGGGAATTGACGGAATATTGAGCATCAAGTGCTCCAGGGTCAGGTGCTGTGCAGGTGAAGTCTAGGCAGTGTCGTCTGGGACGACTGATAGCTTCACAGTGACGACGTAGCGGCTGGGCCAATCCACCGTGAAGCAGTGAATGAAGAAACTAATTGGGAATCCGGACGACTGCAGCCGAGAAGTAGGTTGTTAGCCGTAGCTGGGAGAAGTCGACGGCCGGGAGACCGACTCCAACCCTACAAGACGTTGTGGAGGAGCACGGACCTGCAGAGGACAGAACACGGAGACGACGCGTTTATTTTGGGACATTGAGTGAGTTCCTGGAGGACACAACAGTGTGTGTGTTACCTTACCTTGAGGTTACCTTGAGGTGCTTCCGGGGCTTAGTGTCCCCGCGGCACGGTCGTCGACTAGGCCTCCTGGTTGCTGGACTGATCAACCAGGCTGTTGGACGCGGCTGCTCACAGCCTGACGTATGAGTCACAGCCTGGTTGATCAGGTATCTTTTGGAGGTGCTTATCCAGTTCTCTCTTGGACACAGTGAGGGGTCGGCCAGTTATGCCCCTTATGTGTAGTGGAAGCGTGTTGAACAGTCGCGGGCCTCTGATGTTGATAGTTCTCTCTCAGAGTACCTGTTGCACCTCTGCTTTTCAACGGGGGTATTCTGCACATCCTGCCATGCCTCCTGGTCTCATGTGATGTATTTCTGTGTGCAGGTTTGGGACCAGCCCCTCAATTATTTTCCACGTGTAAATTATTATGTATCTCTCCCGCCTGCGCTCAAGGGAGTACAGATTTAGGCTCTTTAGTCGGTCCCAGTAATTTAGATGTTTTACTGAGTGGATTCTAGCAGTAAAGGATCTCTGCACGCTCTCCAGGTCAGCAATTTCTCCAGCTTTGAAAGGGGCTGTCATTGTTCAGCAGTACTCCACTCTAGAGAGCACAAGCGTTTTGAAAAGTATCATCATCGGTATAGCATCTCTAGTGTGAAAAGTTCTTGTTATCCAACCTGTCATTTTTCTTGCAGTTGTGACGGCTACTTTATTGTGTTCTTTAAAGGTAAGGTCTTCCGACATGAGTACACCCAGATCCTTTACATTGCCTTTTCGTTCTATGTTATGATTTGCCTGAGTTTTGTACGTGGTTTCTGTTTTTATATTTTCAATTTTTCCGTAGCGCATGAGCAGGAACTTATCCTCGTTAAACACCATATTATTTTCTGTAGCCCATAGAAAGACCTGATCTACATCTGATTGGAGGTTTGTCGTGTCCTCTATGTTGCCAACTCTCATGAAAATCCTAGTGTTATCACAAAGGATGATACAGTGCTATAGGTTGTGTTCTGGTCTATGTCCGATATGAGGATGAGTAAAAGAACTGGAGCAAGCACAGTACCCCTGGGGGACTGAGCTCTTCACGGTTGATGGGCTGGATTTTATTTTGTTGACTATTACACATTGGGTTCTGTTAGTCAGGAAATTGTAGATCCATCTGCCTATTTTCCCGTTAATTCCTTTTGAACACATTTTATGTGCAATAACACCATGGTCACATTTATCAAAGGCTTTTGCGAAATCTGTGTAAATTACATCAGCATTTTGTTTGTCTTCCATAGCATCTAATGCCATATCATAGTGGTCCAGCAACTGCGACAGGCAAGAGCGCTCTGTTCTGAAACCATGTTGTCCGGGGTTATGGAGATGCTGTGATTCCATGTATTTTTGTGATCTTCTTAGCACTCTCTCAAAAATTTTTATGATGTGCGATGTTAGTGCTATCGGTCTGTAATTTTTTGCCTCTGCCTTATTTCCTCCTTTATGGAGTGGTGCTATCTCTGCTGTTTTTAGTATGTCAGGGATAACGCCAGTATCTAGGCTTGTCTCCACAGAATGTGAAGGGCCTGCAATAGTGTTTTTTTTACAGTTCTTGATGCATATGGAGTTCCAAGAATCCGGGCCTGGTGCAGAGTGCATAGGCATACTGTTTATGGCTTCTTCAAAATCTAGTGGGGATGGTCGACGTCTGATATATGATTTGATGTTGGTATCATATCCATGAAAAATTCATTTGGGTTATCAATCTTTAGTGCATATAATGGCTCGCTGAAAACAGAGTCGTACTGCTTCCTCAGTAATTTGCTCATTTCTTTGTTGTCATCGGTGAAAGTCCCATCTCTTTTTCGCAGGGGCCCGATACTAGATGTGGTTTTTGATCTTGATTTTGCATAGGAGAAAAAATATTTCGGATTTCTCTCTATTTCACTGATGGCCTTTTGCTCTCTTTGCCTCTCCTGGGTTTTGTATGATTCTTGTAGCGTGAGTTCAATTGTTTCTATTTCTCTACCTAACTTTCGCCGTTCTTGAGATAGGGTGCGACTCTCAAGTTGTTCCGCGATTCGTTTTCTTCGCCTATATAGGGAACGACGTTCCCGTTCCAATCTGCATCTCTTTCTCTTTTTTCTTAGGGGTATGCGGTTTGAAACATATTTCTAGTGCTACTGAGCTTATTTTTTCCAGGCACTGGTTCAGGTTTGCATTTTCTAGCTGTTCTTCCCAGTTTATTTCTGTGAAGTCCTGGTTTATTCGCTCCCAGTTTATCTATTTATTATTGAAGTTGAATTTGCTGAAATCTCCTCCACCGGGAATCTGGACTGGTTTTGAAGGTCCATTCCCCATGGTTGTCAGAACTTCAATTAGGTTTGTGATCTGAGTAACAGGTATTTGTAATCATTATGTTCCCAATCAACTCATCATTATTAGTGAAAATGAGGTCTAGCGTGTTCTCCTTCCTAGTTGGTTCTACTATTTGCTGGTTTAAGGCAAACCTATCGCACATCCGTAGCAGGTCATTTGCATGTGCCTGTTCATTTAGGCTACTTCCTGGTATTCTTTCTGATATTACTGTATTAGCCAGGTGCTTCCATTTCAGGTGCCGTAGGTTGAAGTCCCCAAGCAGGATGATGTTTCGGAGCTGGATTTGCGAGGTTTTCCAAGCAGTGCTCTATTTTCATTAGTTGGTCTTTAAACTGCTGAGGGTTTGCCTCTGGCGACTTATATACAAGGACAACAACTACATTTAGGATCTCTATTTTGACTATCAGCACTTCCACCATATCATTTGAGGTGTTTAGCAGCTCAGTACAGATGAGTGTGTCTTTGATGTAGAGGCTGACCCCACCCTGAAGCCGGTGTTTCCTATCACATCTGAAGAGATTGTATTCTGAGATCCATATTTCACCATCAAGGTAGTCCTTTGTGAGAGTTTCCGTTAGGGCTGCATTTGCCTCATGAAGGAGACCATCTATAAAGTGAACTTTGTTGGATTTGCGTGTTTTTATACCCTGGATATTGGCAAATATAAATGATGTTATCGTGTTAGTGGAAGTGCTGGATGCTTTACTTGGTGTTAATATCTGAGGCTCTGGTAAGGAGGCCACTGTGTTTGCGTCCTCTCTAGCATTTGACCGAGTTGGTGGTAGAGTCTGGTCATTTTTAGCCATTCTTCTCCTCCTCCTCTTGCTAAAAAATTATCCCGGTCGATGGAGTAGTGGCTGTTTTCATAGTGGTAGTCTGTCGGTTTTATTCGCCTGGTACCTCTTATATGAAAAGCTGGACATTCAGCATTGAAGCACTCTTTCCTGTCCAAAGAGTTCTTGCAAATTTCTGGGTGAAAGAATTCACAACTTTTGGTTCATTTACCTGTATTGAGGAGGTTCCTGCACTTTCTAGGGTGATCGTATGTACATGTTCCATTTATTCTTCCCGAGTCCCATGCTTACAGGTAGCCCATTTGTAATACCAACAGATTTTGGGGCCTTTTGTTTGTGTGGGGGCATTCCCTACACGATGCGAGAGCCTGTACCAGGAGCTACAATTCAACTCTCACCGGAGGATAGGTGGAAGTAGGTGATTCTAGTTTCCCTCCCAATTCCCCTTTAGTCAGCTATATATATATATTTAGCCAGAGTATCTTTCATGTCGTGAGCAAGTCTCACCTAGGTCTATGTCACAGTAAGGCACAGTTGTTGCAGAGTGAGGCTGTATAGAGCTCTCACGATATTTATATATATGTGGTGTGTGCAGGCACCTGGAATGATTGAAGAATTTACCGTGTCGATAATTTCTTTCATGTGACTTTAATATGATAATTTAGAGAGAGAATATATATATATAAGTATACCAGTTATTGGTGTTAGGCTATGTGCCCAGTATTTATATTATTACTATTATTGATATCTATGATTTATCTATATATATTTATGCTTGTGTGTTGAATAATTTTTCATGTGTGCAGTGATCAATTGAATATTCGCCTACGAAAGGAATTACTGAGAACTCCAGTATTATATCTTGTTGCATTCGTTATCATTATATGAAGTACAGTGTGTTATGCCATGATAGTGAATTATTATGTTCATTAATATAGAATGTTTGATTGAGCTCAAGATCAGTGCAGTGATTCATTTGCATTCTATTGCCATTGTCGCAAATATTGTGTTATTTGAACATATAGTGATTCTTGAGAATTTAAAGAAATAGGCGCCTAACGCCAAAAAACAAGTGCAGTAAGAGATCACGCAGTGAGGGGGGAGTCGCCCAGCTGATTTTAACGTTGACGTGAGGGGGAGCATTGCCATCTTGGTGTGTTCCTGCTTATATGTGGAGAGCGAGCGACTTTTCATGTACTAGCTGTTTGCTTGTTGATATAAGAATATGATATCTTGAGTTTTAAGTAAAATACAAAATACCTTCGCATTTGTATCATCCCCTCTACATTTCTTGTGGCTATATAATACTTGAAAGGAGATAGAGTGGTAGAAATAAGTACCTGCCTGATATCAGATCCGTTGAGTGTGCTCTTGCCACTGTTTCCACAATTCCACAATACCACTGACGTGTTACTGGACACGGGAAACACCAGTTGGCGACCTTGTGGTTAGTAGTAGAGCCCTTGTCGGGGCGGGCACATGGTTGAGAGAGCAAACCGTGTTCTCACTCATCTCTGGCTAAAGAGGCCGGCCGGGGGAGCGACTGGGATACTCTCCAGGCGTACAGTGGCGCCGCGAGGATTGAATGAGACCCACAGGGCTACGGTGAGTAACAGTTATCGCTAATACTACTGGGCGGTGTTGTTACGGCTCTATTGGGTCGCAACTGGGTTCTTTCTCTGATGTTATTAGAATTTGGGTATCCGGCCCCAAGTTAGTAGTGGCTTTCAAGGGGTGTGTTCCGTAACGCAAGTAAATTAAAGAGGAAGGGATACAAATACACAAAATTAAATATATATTGCTACCACCACCATAAATAAATATATCACAGTCACACGCGGGGTTGCTATTACTACACTTATTATTTACAATAACTCGTCTTCCTCCGAAGACACGGGATGCCTCACGGTGCTCACGATGAGTAGCCCTGGTCCTCTTCTCGTGGCCTCACGATGAATCCTTAGATTCTCTAGACGAGTCTACCCTGGCCACAGGCCAGCCAAATCACAGTCCCACTGGGTGCACTGTCGTGGAGGCCTTCAACCACAAATCCAGCCTGTAGCTGGCAGGTTCCAATCAGCTCTGCTGCGTAGGCCACTCCACGACCGATACTAGGGTTGCGAGCCCTAGGCAGGAGCCTCGTGTGATACCGCTGATCACTCTCCTCACCACAACACCCCAGTGGCTAGTCTTCTCCACCAGTCAGCCCCGGGTACGACAATTCCAGGTTCTGCCACGTCACAGGCAGGCTAACACAACAGTGTTCATCCGGGGGGGTGACTCACAGCTTCTACAGCAAACACGTGAAGATACTATGATGATGAAATTTCATCACTATGGTGATGAAATTAGGCGAAGGGAGCAGGAGGCTGAACACAAGGTATCATCTGGGAGGGGAAATCCTGCAAGAGTCAAATAGAGAGAAGGATCTGGGGGTTGATATCACACCGAACCTGTCCCAGAGGCCCACATCAAAAGAATATCATCAGCGGCATATGCTAGACTGGCCAACATAAGAACTGCCTTCAGAAACTTGTGTAAGGAATCTTTCAGAACCCTGTATACTACTTATGTAAGACCAATCCTGGAGTATGCAGCTCCAGCCTGGAGTCCATACCTAGTTAAACACAAGACAAAGTTAGAGAAGATTCAGCGGTATGCCACCAGGCTCGTCCCGGAACTGAGAGGATTGAGCTACGAGGAAAGGCTAAAGGAGCTGAACCTCCATCCCTGGAAAACAGAAGAGTAAGGGGAGACATGATAACCACCTACAAAATTCTCAGGGGAATTGACAGGGTGGACAAAGACAAACTCTTCAGCATGGGTGGGACACAAACAAGGGGACACCGGTGGAAACTTAGTACCCAGATGAGCCACAGAGATGTTAGAAAGAATTTTTTCAGTGTCAGAGTAGTTAATAAATGGAATGCACTAGGAAGTGATGTGGTGGAAGCTGACTCCATACACAGTTTCAAATGTAGATATGATAGAGCTCAGTAGGCTCAGGAATCTGTACACCAGTTGATTGACAGTTGAGAGGCGGGACCAAAGAGCCAAAGCTCAATCCCCGCAAGCACAATTAGGTGAGTACTATGGCTGCCTTGGGTAGACTGCCCATCGTCCAATCCAGCAGTCCTAGGTCGACTCTGTGATCAGACACGTCATCAGTACTAGTTACACTCTAGGGCACCTCACTTACAGGCTTAGACACAAACGCCCACCTATCCACTCCATAGATAGCGTTGCTGCCTAAGCGTCACCTCACCAGAGGTCAGCAGCGGCTATGTCATGAGCTGATTAGGATGGGAAACCAGCCCTTGTGGCTGGTATATCTCGTCCTCACTAGATGGCGTTGTCCATTTGGAGGGGGTTTCGGGAGCTGACCCACAGATGGCGTGGTCGTCACTGCTCCGTGCTCGGACGCTGGACTCGGGTCCATAACAGGTGTCCATGTAGAGAGAGAGACACCCCAACGTTCGCGACCGTGGACAGGATAAAGTACTGGGATATCTTGTATACTGTTACTCGCCCCTCGTCAAGCGGTTGAGGATACTACCCCCCCGACAATATACATATATACATACATATATACACACACACATCAGAGGCCCGAGACTGTTCAACACGCTTCCACTACACATAAGGGGCATAACTGGCAAACCCCTCACAGTGTTCAAGAGAGAACTGGATAAGCACCTCCAAAGGATACCTGATCAACCAGGCTGTGACTCATACGTCAGGCTGCGAGCAGCCGCGTCTAACAGCCTGGTTGATCAGTCCAGCAACCAGGAGGCCTGGTCGACGACCGGGCCGCGGGGACACTAAGCCCCGGAAGCACCTCAAGGTAGCCTCAAGGTAGGGTGAGATAGCTGATAGAGAAACTAGTGTGCAATTAAGTGCTTAATCACTGAAGGTGATTAAGGTGCTTTTACAAGCTCAGGTTATATAGTTACATCACATACACACATTGTATAATTGATACATTACATGGTTAATCTTTGGTACAAGTCCAATATATCATCAAGTGTTCCAGTACTCATATAGTAATTACACAATTCAGCATACCTTAGCCCAGGAGGGCGAAAGTCAGTCAATCTACAATATAATGTTCAAGAGAGTGCATGTTTTCTCTTTCACAAAGTTGACACATTGTGTACTCGACATTTGGGTTTTGAGAAAGCTGCCAGATACGTCTATATCCCAGGCGTATTCTGGCCACTATAACATCACATTGCTAGGTTCTTGTTCTATAGTCCCATATGTGAATGTCTCCTCACGATATTCATCATAATATTTAATGCTACAACTTTCAGGTCTTTGTGAATTTGTTAGGTTGGTGAGATCTGCATTAGATATTTGTTTAAGTATTCTCTTTGTCACTGCTAATGAAACACCCATATCAATTTCTACCACTGGTTTTCTACAGGCTGTCTTTGCAAGCATATCAACAGGGTCATGCCTTGAGATGCCAACATGTGATGGTATCCATAGGAATTTAATTTCAAATCTGTTTTCTTTAGCAGCTAAAACATTCATTCGAATATCACTGACTATTTTCTGGGTGTCACTACTATGTGCGTTCAATGCCAGGAGTGCACTCTGCGAGTCACAGTATAAAAGTCCACTGCCTTTGTCTTTTAAAAATTCAGTGGCAAGGTATATGCCTGCAAGTTCGGTTTGAGTTGTACTTGCCCAGTCATTGACGTGCTTCATTGCTGTATGTGTTCATATATATTACATGCACATTCGGTACATCGTCCACATTCTTCTACAGAGCCGTCGGTATAGCACTGATGCACATCGTTACCCATACTCTGAGTACTTTCAGTGATGCTTTTCAGTGTTAACTGTTTTAATAATGTAGAGTGCACATTATCCTAATTGCATTGTCCCTCTTACGATCGTTCACATCCTTGTTGAATGTCCTGACTTCCGGGACGAGCGTGTGTCTTGTTTTCCGACCGTCCCTCGCGGTTGTTTGTATCCCAATGGTATTCTTGGTGACTCGGATACTTTTGATATCGTTCGCCTTATGCGTTTCTGTTCTCGTATTAGCGTCCTTGGTGATATTTAGCGCCCTCTGATTATCCCACACATTTGATAGTGCTACATAATCTTCCCGGTTTGGTCCCTTCTTTTTGATAATTACTTACTTCTGCCTTTCCTTCAACTCTTCGTCGTCTTGATGCTCTTCACTGTACTAGGCTACGCCTCAGTTCTGGTGCCTTTCGTTTGATTCCTACCCAGAGCCTGTATGTTGTAACCGGCATCCTTTGTCCTGTGGATCAGTGTGATCATTACTGTCTTCACTACTTTGCGCGGTCCCTACAACACCCTCGTCATCACTCTCACTAATGTCGTACTTTGACCATTACCCCTCCTGTGGACCCTGTTCCCTTTCACCACCTTCCCCTTTCTGTGACTGTCTT
Source organism: Procambarus clarkii (assembly GCF_040958095.1). Lineage (NCBI taxonomy): Eukaryota > Metazoa > Arthropoda > Malacostraca > Decapoda > Cambaridae > Procambarus > Procambarus clarkii. The sequence continues at coordinate 46,232,802 of NC_091161.1, forward strand.
GCTCTCAAGGTTCTCTCTCTCGGATCGTCTTGCCAATGTTTTTCCTTGTGTCATTCCATCTTTGCCCCTATAGTGGGTCCCTATTCCTAAGTTTTGACCCCACATGAGTAAAGCTTTTACCCCTCCTACAGTTCTGAAACGAATTTTCCTTGCTCACTTTTATTCACACTCCTGCTTTATCTCCATATTCACAGATGTATCCAAGTCTGCCGATAATGTAGGCTACTCTGTTGTATTTCCTGACTGCACCTGTATGTGTCGCCTGCCTCTGGAGGCATCTTCATGGCAGAACTCTATGTAATTTTGAATGCTCTTCGTCAACTGCTTTCTCGCTGTCAATCTTCCTTTGTTGTAGTAGACTCGCAGTGCCCTAATGGCTCTGGAGTCCTCTAATCCTGTCCATCCTGTAGTCGAAATTCAATAATGACTGTTTCTTATCTCCTGTAGATTTCAGACAGTCGAGTTTTGCTGGGTTCCCAGTCATATAGGCATTTCCTTAAATGCGCGTGCTGATGCTGTTGTGAAGGAGGCTAGCCGCACTTGACCCATTTCCCGCAAAGGTGTTCCTTATTTCAACTTCTACCCAGTTATTCATTCCTCAATCCTTGCCCGGTGACAGGATCACTGATCTTCTGTTACTGGTAACAAGCTGCGTGCTCTTAAGGGTAGCATGTCACCACGGTCTTTCTCTTACCACCAAAACCGGCGGTGGGAAACGGCTCTCGCGAGATTATGTATTGGTCATACCCGTTTAACCACTTAACTGCGCCAACCGAGTATTCTCGGTCGGCGGGAAACTGCGCCAACCAAGAAAACTCTTTGATTTTTCGGTACCAATTCTAAATGTGTACGAGGTTGGTTGTGTACGAAATTGACTTTTAAGACCTCCAGTGAGAGGCAGCCATCTTGGAAAAAATTCCCAGAATGCCCTAGGGCTGCTGGCTGGGTTAGTACTGAATAAGCAACCATGGGTGGCGCACGCACCTCTGGCTCCCAAACACCTGTCTGAGGTGGTGTTGAAAGATCGTGCTCTGTCGGTGAAATTCAAACCTTATTGTTTTAAGAACATAAGGGTCATAATATTGGTGAAGCTATGCACAATAAGGACCTAACACAAAGGTCGGATGCAAGTGATACAGCACCTATGAGGACGATAAAGCAAGCGTATCCAGTTGTAGCTCTGAGCATCACCCTTGCAATCCTATGCTATCTACAATATATTTAGATGATACATAGACGAATCGTTTTCTGCCTTCAGTGATGATGTATCTGATACAAGTAGCATAGATGAACAGTGTTAGCGGCTTCCATGGTGGTGTTTTCCATAGATATTTTCAAGAATACCTGAATCTCTTCCTAACTGACGGACACTTTGGGGCTAGCTGAATCTCTTTCTGACTGACAGACACTCGTGAGGCAAACTGAATCTTTTTCCTGTGAGGGATCATACAAAGCGACCTTTTCAAGACTACCTTACGAATTGATCTTTTTCTATAACCTTTTCAATACTACCTTATGCTTTACAAGCTTGGCCCCCTCCCGCTCAGCTCGTTGGTGCCGTGAGGGGGCTTTGTGGGCAGCTGCTGGAGTGTGATGCTCCTTGGGGCAGTCCTCTGTCCTTTTGTAGCCTTGTGGTCCTGCTGCCGTCCTCTCCAATTGTGCTGAGCGACTTTTCCTTTCCCTTCTGTTTCGTTTTTCTCTCCCCTGTTCTCCTATCTGCTTGTCGTTTCCTGCCAACCTTTTGCTTGTTTTGGTTATTTATTTGGACTTCCTCTATTTTGACGTCCGGGTGCTTGAGGAGGCATACTCTTGCACCCGTAGAACTGTAGTACCCAACGTCGAGAGCGAGGGGAACCTTTTATTGTCAATCTCCCTTTCGTCACTGAACCCGATCTCGACGGACTGTCGGTTCTTAAATGGGCGGTTTGTGGGGCGTATACTCGTGACGCACCCCTAGGTGTGTAACGGGGGGGGTGGGGGAAATAGCTCTATCTTGTCCATTATTCCACCCCCCAGTTAACTAACGAGGCCGGGGGAAACAGCTCTCTCTAGTCCGTTATCCCGTCCCCAGTTAGCTAACTATTCTAGAGCACTCCCAGAGTTCCTAAGGCAGCCTCTCTCGTTCAACACCTTGTAACCTAGGTATTTGACTACCTAGGTGCTAAGACTACAAGGCGCCGTAACTGGATCAGCTACCCGAAACTCTAGAGAGAACTCTAGAATACAGAATCATTGCCACAAACGTATAAGAGAAAACGAAAGAAAATAAATGAATAGTGAAGTAATTAGTGAGGGTTTGGGGTGAGAGAGGTAGAGAGGTGGGAGGGGCGGGGAGGGTCATTAGTTGAAAGTGAGAGTTCAGAGAGGGGTGGAGGGAGAGGTGTAGATAGGTAGAAGTAGAAGAGTAGCTAGTAGAAGTAGAAAGTAGATAGTAGAAGACGAAATGCTGCCACCATCCATTCATGATCATTACATACAAGACAAGGAATGGAACTTGTCTGTATCAAAATATTCTCAAAAGATGTTATTACCATGTGTATCAACTCCAAACATGTACTCATTAATATCATGAAACCAGTAACCACAGAGGCTTTCTCACCTCAACTCAACTCTCTAGGGAACACAGTGAAAGACCATTTAAATAATAAATTCAACAATTATATTTTTCATGATAAGTATCCTAACTTAGCAATTCAATTAAAATGTTCCAGTTTAATATGCAAAGTGAGTCATCATCCAAGAATTCGAGAACCCTACAACTTGACTGCCCCTGATCATCACACAACATATGTAAACACGACCAAGTCACCTTACTGCTCAACTCACCAAGTGTGTGCCTATAGCTGGATAGAGAGGGGGGGGGGGTCCGTAGTTGACAGAGACTCCCGCCCTGCCGGCCGACAGCCTCCCTGGTAGGGCTGTCTTCTCTGCTCTGCTGGCTCGTCTGCTGTTCTTCTCTTAATGCTTCAATGCTCTATGCTCCCTCAGTATATATTGGGGACCCTAGTACTAACTCCGCCCACAAGTAGATAGCCTCCGGCACTACCAAGCCACTCCTTAAACGTCGGCATGTTTGAAGGCTACCAGACTACAATTAAGAGATTAGTAGAAGCAAGGTGAAATTCTCATGATCTGACCTCAGGTCACTTGAGGTCATTAACTCTTAGACGTGTGACTTTCCGGTGGACAAACTGGCGCCTTCTCTAATCCCTGTCTGTGACTCATGTACTCTATGTATGTATTAAACTAAACTAAACACCTTTACAGTGTTACTTCTCCCGAAATAAAGTTTTTGCAACACTGCTAAAGCAAGCTAGCTGTGTGCAACAACTTTATTAACGAAATGAATACATCCTAGCTAAACAAATATACATCATCCTACTCTAAAAATGAAATATGTAGACAGACGTCCATTGTCTCTGGCTGGGCGACGTCACTGCTTGGTCTTGTAGATAATCCTGTACCACATTTCTTCAACACAACTGCCTCCGTCGCTTCTCCGTCGTTAACGAACAACAACCCTTGGTCAACCAGAAAGCCGTTACTACTTGAACTGTACACAGGACCATGGAATTCGGTTGTCCCAGCTGATCTGTAATTGGCCCTACGTCAGTCACCATGAGAGACGTATATTGGGGTTCTTCACAGCTATAGGGACTACAAGTTTCGAGACCTTCATATAGTTGCCAACAGTAGAAATCCCATCCTACTCTTCTTCCTCCCTGTTGCTCCAGCACGCCTCCTTCAGAGAGCCACTTCTGACAGCCACATCAAGTCCGCACGACACAGGAAGAATCACTCAACAGAGCAACATGCTTGCAGGAGGGGCGGCCAGTTAAGGCAAACGATCCTGTCTTGCAATTACGCTCCATGCAATGATGCTGACACCAGCAAGGGACACTAGGCATCGTGTCTCACTCAGCTTGTCTTATCTTCTTCTTCTTTCTTCTCTCTTCTTTCTTCTCTCTTCCTTCTTCTTTCTTCCTCCTCCCATGGGTCTTTGACAAGCGACCTGGGGTCCATTGGGGTCTGTCCGTCCTGGGGTCCATCCTGGGTAGACCGATGTTGGTGGGACAGACTGGAGTCGTTGTTGCTCCTCTTCCATCTTTACTGGGTCGTCTGGGGTCCACTGGGGTCCGTCCGTCCTGGGGTCCACTGGGTAGACCAATGTTGACCGACCGAGAGGGCTGCATCTTGGGGTCCCCTGGGGTGGTGGTGGTGGTGGAGCCATGACCTCCAGGTAGGGGGGCTGGTTGTCGTGATGGTGAGGAACGCCCCTGAGTCTGGTACCAAGCAGCCGTCTCTCTCTTCTGCATATGCGTTGCGCCTCTCCTCTGGCTCCCACCTGTGGATGAACATAAAGGCGACAATACCCGTGTTCCATGCTGTTGTGTGACCCTGTAGTTTGTATAGGGTTTACACAGTCCAGTCATACCGCTCTCCTCCTGGCAACGACTACACTTAAATTTTTAAAATAATCCAATTAACTCTGAATGATATTGACTTGGTGGAACATAAAACAGTAACAGAGTAAAGTTAGAGAAGAGAGAATAAGGTCATCACTACTTTTAACTTGTCACAAAAAAATCAACACTAATAGACAAAACACTTAGCCTAAACTTAACTGTACCGTTCCTAATCTTACGTACTTAATTAACCGTTACTCCCACCCTTAACCTACAGCCACCTACGTGACCCAGAGTGTTTCCCTAGCTTCTCCGCCGGTCAACAACTCCAAACTGTTGCCACCCCTGTGACCAGACTATCTAACGTCGAGCGTCCCCAACGTGAAGTCTACTGACATACTAAGCCTCCCCCTAGCATGCTGTACAATACCAGTACACCTCGGGTTATTGCG
>NC_091161.1:46243159-46323159 GCF_040958095.1 Procambarus clarkii
GCGGAAACCAAATTGAGAAGGGGAGAGGAGGTGATGGTGTTCCAGGAACCACATCAGACCATCGGGAACGAATTTACCCGCTATCTTGCGGATACGCTTCCAGATCTGGGCCAGAGGAGTTTCGGACGTAATTGTTGAGACATAAGATGCCCAACGTTCACGTTTAGCCGTATGGATGGCCCTACGGGCCACCTCACTTGCTTTCCGAAAGAAAAGAAAAGAATCGGTCGTCTGCCTACGGCGGTGCCTCTTCCAGGCTGCACGCTTACAGCGGACAGCCCGAGCACAGTCCGCATTCCACCAGGGAACGCACTTCCGTGGACCCCGAGAGGAAGAGCGAGGGATAGAGCGGAGGGCAGCGTTGAAGACAGTGTCATGAAAAAGGAGGAGAGCGCGAGAGAGAGGCAGAAGGGAGAGGTCAGAGAGAGTAGCACTGAGGGAAAATAGGGTCCAGTCCGCCTTAGCAAACTGCCACCTAGGGAAAGAGAGGGAAGGGCGAAAAGAGAAAAAGGAAACAAGGATGGGGAAATGATCACTTCCATGGAGGTCATCAAGAACCTGCCACGTGAAATCTAAGTAAAGAGAAGAAGAGCAGAGAGAAAGATCAAGACAAGAAAGGGTGCGAGTCTAAGAGTCCAAATGAGTGGGCTCACCAGAATTCAGAAGAGACAGGGAAGAAGAGAGGAGAAACGGCTCAAGGAGGCGACCCCGGGTATTCGTCAGAACGTCACCCCAAAGAGAATGACGACAATTGAAGTCACCCAGCAGGAGCACAGGCTCCGGCAAGGAGTCTAGGAGGTGTTTCAAATCAGGAAGAGAGAGCGGGACACTCGGGGGGAGATAAATGGAACAAACAGTGTACCATTTCCCCACAAAGATACGAGCAGCAGAACAATGGAGAGGCGAAGGAAAAAGTAAAGGAACAAAGGGAACATCAGCACGAATCAAAAGAGCAGAAGAATTAGAAGCCCCAGAAACAGCTGGGGGGGGGGGGGGAGAGAAAGGAATAGCCACGAAAATGACCAGGACGAGCACCAAGCATCGGCTCCTGGAGACAGACACAAAGGGTCGAAAACCGCTAAATCAGAAGTTGGAGTTCGAGGAAATTGGCGTAATAACCTCGAACGTTCCATTGAAGAATGGACAACGGCGAGAAGAGAAAGGACAAAACCAGAGAACAAGGAAGAAACAAAGGCGAAAGAGCAACAGAGCACGTTAAAGAATATCAGGGTCGGGATCAGGGTCAGCAAAGTCAGGGTTAGGGGGCATGGGTAAACTGAGCAAAGACGGAGGGAAGGGAAGGAAACGGGAGAACAGATCAGAGGTGGGCGGGCAGGGTCCGGAGGAGGAGGAGGAGGAAGAGGAGACAACGGAGAGGAGCAGGCAAGGACAGCAGCAGGAAGAGGAGGGGTAGAAAGAGGGGAGCGTACCTCAGCAAGGGCAGCAACTGAGAGGGAAGCGGGGGCTAAAGAAACCTCCATAGCAGGAACAGGGGGCGCAACCACCGAAATGGGAGGGGAAGGAGCGAGAGAGGCAGAAGTAGGGGCCGAGGAAGAAAGCGAAACCTTCTTACCCGCTGGGGAGGAGGAAGGAGAGGAGCCAGGTTTACGCTTCTGACGTAAAGAGACAGGTGTCCCAGCAACCACGTACTGGGCAACGGATTCTAGCGTCTTAACAGGAGAAGCTGAACGAGAGCACACATGACGGCCGTTTGGAGAGCGATGGACATCAGCCCGCACCGACAGGCAGCGGGGAGAGTCAAGAGACGGAAGGGAAGGATGGGAAGGAGGAACGGAGGGAGACGAGGAAGAAGACACAGGAGACACGACAGACCGGGTAGAAAGAAGGGGAACCCCAGACAGAGGACCAGGAGGAGGATCCTTCGGGAGAGAACCCAAAGAAACAGAGGAGGGGGCAGTGGGCGCATCAGGGTCCAAGGCCCGGAAACGGTTGTGAGTCTGAGGAAGGCGGGAAGGACGAAGAGAGGAAGAGCGCAACACGCGAGCATAAGAGATATTAGCATAAGGCGGGAGCCGGCGAACCTGGCGTCTCGCCTCAGGAAAAGATAAACGCTCCCGGTGCTTCAAGTTGAGGACGGCTGCCTCAAGCTTGTAATGGACACACGCACGGGAGAAGGAAGGATGGGCCTCACCGCAGTTGAGGCAACGAGCCTGGGGAGAAGTGCACTCCGACTTAGAGTGACCTTCGCCACCACACAAAGGACAGAGAGAGACAGTCCCGGAGCAGCGAGGGCACCATGCCCAAACCTCCAGCACTTGTTGCAGAGCCGAGGAGAAGGAATGTACTCCTGGACAGAGCACCTGGCACCAGCAAGAATGACAGAGGATGGAAGGGTCCTACCATCAAAGGTAATCTTCACAACCCGGAGGGGTTGACGGCGACTACCACGAGGGGGACGAGTAAACGTGTCCATCTGGAGAATAGAATGGCCCTGGGCAGCAAGGATATGTCGAATATCGTCGTGGCAGTCGCGCAGGTCCCGAACACCGGTCGCAACATGGGGCAGGAGCAAAATAGTGCCAACACTGGCATTCAACTGAGCGTTCTTCGAGACCCGAACAGGGTCTCGAAGAAGACCCTGTTCGGTCTTCTTCGAAGGGAGACGAGGAAACAGACCAAACAGGGTCTGAAGACCCTGTTTGGCTGTCTTATCCTGCCAAGGCAGGATAAGGCAGCCAAGCGGGAAGCAGCATCCTGAGAAGGAGCAGCAACGGCACGTGTACCGAGACGAGTGGGGTTGAAAGTAATGAAGGCATCCACGGAATCAACGAGATGTCGATGGAGGGAGAAATCGTCAGGAGGCGCAGAATCAAGAGATAAAAATATTTGGCCCACGAAGCGGGACCAAACAAGGCTTGATAGGTAGCAGAACTGGAAGGAATCGAGCGAGGGCGGCCGTGAGAACCCCCAGAGAGAGAGAGGGGTTAAAAGGCGCAGTAGTTACAACTAGAGAAGGAGCCGCGCCAGGGGACGAGGTAGTCACCACTGGGGGCTTGGGGCTCGACCCAACCATAGAGGAGGGAGGGGAGCCAGGGGAAGGAGTCAGAGAGGCCAAAGGAGGAGCAAGGTCGGGGCCCAATGCAGCGGAGGCTACAGAGCCCGGTCTTCCAAGACAGGCCGACTCGGGGGCTTGGTCGCCCACCCCACGAGCCTGAGAGGGTAAACCAGAAACAGCCGAAACAGGGGTCATCATCATTACGAAAAGAAGAATTCATTCACGAATGTGCCCCCACACCCACCATGGAGCCACAATTAGAGGCAGGACACCCAACAAGAAGCTATCGCCGATCTTGCCGGGGCCTCCTAGGGGTGCGTCGTGAGTATACGCCCCACAAACGCCACCTTAAGAAACCGACAGTCCGTCGAGATCGGGTTCAGTGACGAAGGGGGGATTGACAATAAAAGGTTCCCCTCGCTCTCGACGTCGGGTACTACAGTTCTACGGGTGCAAGAGTATGCCTCCTCAAGCACCCGGGCGTCAAAATAGAAGAAGTCCAAGGGAAGAACCAGAACGAGCAAAAGGTCGGCAGGAAACGGCAAGCAGATAGAAGAATAGGGGGGAGAAAAACGAAACAGAAGGAAAAGGAAGAGGTGCCCAGCAGAATTGGAGAGGACGGCAGCAGGAGCACAAGGCTACAAAAGGACAGAGGACTGTCCCAAGGAGCATCACACTCCGGCAGCCGCCCACTAAGCCCCCACACGGCGACAACGAGCTGAACGAGGAGGGGGAAAAAGGTCAGAAGTATGCCACTAGGCTAGTCCTAGTGGCATATGCATCTCACGACACTGGAAGACAGAAGAGTAAGTTGAGACATGATCAGTATCTACATAATTCTCAAAAGAGTTGACAGGGTAGATATGGATAAAAAATTTAACACGGGTGGTACGCAAACAAGGCAACAGAGGTGGAGACTGAATGCTCAAATGAACCACAGAGATGTTAAACTTTTTCAGTGTGAGTAGTTAACAAGTGGAATGCATTAGGCAGTGATGTGGTGGAGGCTGACTCCATACACTGTTTTAAATGTATATATGAAAGAGCCCAGTAGACTCAGGAATCTGTACATCAGTTGATTGATGGTTGAGAGGCAGGACCAAAGACCCAGAGCTCAACCCCCGCAAGCACAACTAGGTGAGTACACGCGCAGGCGCGTGCACACACAAATAGGTAAGTACACACACACACACACACACACACACCACACACACACACACACACACACACACACACACACACTCTCCACAGTTATGTGGGAGGGTCGGGGGCTTGTGCGCTACGCAATATTATTGAATATTTTCGGGCATATTAGGAATACAGTGTTGGATCACGGATCTAGGTTATCACAAAGTATACAAACACCCATAGGAAAAAAAAATTCAATGATATCACTAGAACTTTGGTGTTAAACAGAAAAATCACCAGCACCAGGCCACCAGGTTATACAGTGTGGAGGACAGGACAAGATCACCAGCACGAGGCCACCAGGTTATACAGTGTGGAGGACAGGACAAGATCACCAGCACCAGGCCACCAGGTTATACAGTGTGGAGGACAGGACAAGATCACCAGCACCAGGCCACCAGGTTATACAGTGTGGAGGACAGGACAAGATCACCAGCACCAGGCCACCAGGTTATACAGTGTGGAGGACAGGACAAGATCACCAGCACCAGGCCACCAGGTTATACAGTGTGGAGGACAGGACAAGATCACCAGCACCAGGCCACCAGGTTATACAGTGTGGAGGACAGGACAAGATCACCAGCACCAGGCCACCAGGTTATACAGTGTGGAGGACAGGACAAGATCACCAGCACCAGGCCACCAGGTTATACAGTGTGGAGGACAGGACAAGATCACCAGCACCAGGCACCAGGTTATACAGTGTGGAGGACAGGACAAGATCACCAGCACGAGGCCACCAGGTTATACAGTGTGGAGGACAGGACAAGAGGACCCGCCGGAGAAACTTGCCTAGGTGTGCTTGTGGAGAGGAGTTGCTTGTGGGAACTGGTAAGTGCCTCTCAATTGACATCAACAGTGTGCAGGATTTATATAATATATCGTAATCACTAATGCATTCTCATTCAATAATAGAAGTTAATAGTAAACTTGAAAGTGTAGGGCATTGAAGGAACCTCACTCGTGAGCTCAATTGAGAACTGAATAACGTGTTAATCCCAGGGAACGCCCCCCCCCTCCGCTGTAAGCTATAGGTACACACACACACACACACACACACACACACACACACACACACACACACTACTACTGGACCTTAGTCAATCACCACGTGGGAGGTGACAACCGATCACCTCGTCATCCAGACATCGTTATTCATCTAGTTGTGCGAGCGGAAGGCTGACTGGTAGGTACCCCTCTCTGGTCAATTATTCAGGTGTACGGAAATGAGGTAAAATATTATCAAATTCTTGTTCAGTATATCATATATATTTAAAATCTTAAAGTGGCTCCTTTTGGGTAGAGGTTGACACTTACGGGACTCTCGTGGCACACGCACGCATGCACATGTACATATGCATGCACACAAGCACACACATGCAAAAACGCACACGCAAAAACACACACACACACATGCTCGGACACACACAAACGTTCAGTCAGGGTAGAAATGATTTTCACCTTTTGAAACACCTTTTGTGGAAAGGGGATAAGAACCTCACTCATATTCCACCCCCTCTCTTACCCCCCCCCCCATCTCACTAACCCAATACACTCCCCCCCCCACGACTGACCACAAATACACGCACACATACACACCTGACCAGAAGTGACCATCTTTGCCCCCTCCCACACCCCAGTTACCCATGCGTCCCCCATAAACACTCTCCCCCTCTCCTGCTCGTTCCCTCTCCATCTCTCTCTTTCCCAATCTCCCTCTCTCCTCCTCTCTCCCTCTCCTCCCTCACTATCCCTCCCCTCCCCTCTCTCCCTCTCCTCCCTAAACCTCCCTCTCTCTCCCTAAACCTCCCTCTCTCTCCCTAAACCTCCCTCGCGCTCCCTAAACCTCCCTCGCGCTCCCTAAACCTCCCTCGCGCTCCCTAAACCTCCCTCGCGCTCCCTAAACCTCCCTCGCGCTCCCCCTCTCCTTCCTCTCCCTCCCTCTTTGCCCACATGCTCACACACACCCTCCCTCCCTCCCTCCCTCCCATCTGACCACCTGACCTGAAGTGACATCTATGCCCCCCCCCATCCCCCCAGTTTCCCAGGCATCCCCTCCCCTACAAACACACACACACACACTCTCTCTCTCCCCCCCCCCCTCCCCACTTGCCCTCCTCTTGACAAATCCTATCACAGCATAACAGGAACAGGGGGCAAGCATGATGGCCCGAGGAAACAAGGGAACAGGGAAAAGTCAGGGTGATGAAATGAAGGAAATGTTCAACCAGTTTGTGGAAAAATAAAGAGTGAGATGCAGGGAATGATGCAGGAAATGAAGAATGAAATAAGCAAACTGAAAAGAGAGCTGACAGCAGCAAAAGAGGAGATTAGAACCCTCAAAGAGAACAGTGTTGATGCTGAGACTCAGATAATCATCCTGGGGGGAGGTGGAAATAGTATACTGGAGTAGAATGCCACTATAAAAGCAACATTTGCAGAAATGCTCAAAAAAAATAACTGAAGTAATGTCCACAATGATGGAGGTGGCCATGAAAGCAGCCACCCCACAGGAAGCTGCACACTCCACTAGCCAGTTGCTGGAAGAAAAAGATCAGTGGTAGCTGTGGGTACCCAGGGAGCACTTTTGCGCTCCCTGGGATGGTTAAAAAAAATGCGGTATGTGTGTGGTGCGTTTTTGCCGCGTAAGCGTAAAAACAAAAATGTGTATACTCTTTTTACTCTCCTGACCTTAGTTCTTGAGCTACGTATTTCATTTTGGTACCAACGTGTTCGCAATAAAATTCTCTAGACGAACATCAGTAAAAAAAGTCACGAAACGTATAGGGATACCAGCACCAAATAAATAACTACGAAGATGACTCGCCGTGAGCGCCCAACAGCAACAAAATGTTTTTACTCTTGGGAGTGTTATCACCTCCACACTTGTCCTACAACGTTAATTTTGGTATCAATGGACTCGCAATTAAATTCCCAACACGGTGATATGAATATAAGCGTAGAACAATGATTGCGGCCCGCCCGCAAGAGTGTGGGAAGTGGTGAAATTATTACCCGGTATCGGTGACGGGACGACGCACGGCGCTTTGAAAGTTTATACTTATTTCACTCTCATGACATTAATTTTCTATGTACGTCATTCATTTTTGTGTCAATGTGTTCGCAATAGAATGGTCTATGAGCCCATAGGTAAAAAAGATCAACAAAGCGTATGATAGAATAGCGCCAAATATAAAACAACGCTGGAACATATCAGTGAGCGTCAAACACACACGAAATGCTTTTACTTTTGTTATGTTTGTTAAGTTTATACTTGTTGCACACAGTTATTTTTGGTTGTACATTGATCGGAATAAAATTCCCTAAACAGACATATGCATATAATACATGATATGGGGAAAGCATTACCAGTATAAACGGCTAAAGTCACCCACCTGCAACCCGTTTGGGACATAATACCATTTGATCGAAGTGGTCCACACCTTTCATGAACGTATTGTACCATGCAGCCTAGTGGTGAGAAAGAGAGCCTCATGGCGCGCAGTTTGAAACAAACCCAAAGTAAATCGGATAAAAATTGAATTTTATACAAATATTTTAAAAGAGGACATAACTTTATGTCCACCATGCGGGAGCGGTTGGCTAAACAGGACTCCTCGGTGAGTCCTGATCCCGCAAAAGTGTTAATTAAAGAGCAGGAAGGCTCTAATAGGACAGAGTGGAATGATAAGGACAACACGGCAGTGAATGAAATAATGAAGACACTAGAGATGGAAGGGGCTGAGCATAGAATTGAGAAGGTTTTCAGGTTAGGCTGGTACAACAAAGACCAAGATCATGTGTTAAAGATAGTGTTTGCAAACAAGAACACAAAGGAGTTGATTCTAACAAGGAAAAGCCTGCCTGCAACATGTGGGAGAATTAAAAAAAAGTATTCCTCCAGAGGGACATGATGAGGGGGAGGAGAGAGCCATGGCGGCAGAAGCAAGGAAGAGGCGCAGGGCGAGAGGGGGGAAAACCAGGAACTCTCAGCTCCCAACACATCATCCCAAGGAGTAAGGGGGGAACCCACAACCAGCTACCCAGTAACACCAGAGGGGAGGACAACCCCGCCACACTCCTCTGCATAGAAAACCCCCCCTACCCCAAACTCTCCCTGCCCCCACTCAAATGCTCAGCCAAATCTCCCTCTCCCCCCACACCCGTCCCATGTTGCTACCCCTCCCCTCCTCCCACCATGCCCCTCTTTTCCTTCCAGTCCTCCCTCCCCCTTCATCCCATACCCTCTCTGTCCGCCCCCCCACTTCACTTGATCCCCCCCCCCCCCCGCCCCTCACCCAAGTTACATCTGAGACCCTGTCATGCCACCTCACAATTCCTTACACCCATGGAACAGCTTCCCCCACCAGCAGAACACTCACCAAGGAGGCGATTTGAGAAGGGACAGAAGAAAGTGAGCCTCAGGGCAATGTACACTAACATAGATGGAATTATAAATAAAGGAAATGAGCTTGGAGAACTGGGTACTAGAGGAAAACCCAGACATAATAGCCCTCACAGAAACAAAGCTAACGAAAACCATAACAAATGCAGTATTCCCACAGGACTATTATGTTATTAGGAAAGAGAGGGAAGGAAGAGGTGGTGGTGGTGTAGCTCTGTTGGTAAGAAATGGCTGGGACTTTGAAGAGATGGTTATTCAGGGCTGTGAGGGTTTCAATGATTACATACCAGGTACCATAACAACTCTAGGACAAAAAATTATAGTCGTAGTCATATATAATCCACCACCAAATGACAGAAGACCCAGACAGGAATAAGATAGAAACAACATGGCCACCATTAACATAAGAGAGAGAGCAGCTTCTGTTGCCAACAGGAATAGATCTGGATTACTAATCATGGGGGACTTCAACCACGGGAAAATAGACTGGGAGAACTAGGCTCCGCATGAAGGACCAGAAACATGGAGAGCTAAACTGCTGGACGTGGCAACAAGACACTTTCTACAACCCGTTCTCGCAAATTCGTATAGTCAATATTGACTTATTTAATAAGTGCATAGGTGACATACTAAACATAATACACTTAAAAAGCTTCATAGAAAACACCGACCTTACCTAACCTTGTTAGTATGTTAAGATAAGCATCTTATAGCTTCGTAATTACAATTGTTACTTAACCTATTATAGGTATAGGTTAAGTAATAATTGTAATTACGAAGCAATAAGATTCTTACCTTAACATACTAATAAGGTTAGGTAAGGTCGGTCAGTGTTTTCTATGAAGCTTTTTAAGGGTATCTATTATGTTTAGTATATCACCTATGCACGTAGTTAATAAGTCAATATTGACTATACGAATTTGCGAGAACGGGTTGCTTTCTAAGCCAGCACATCAAGGAACCAACAAGAATGAGAGAAGATGAACCAGCCATGCTCGATCTGATATTTATCCTAGATGAGTGGGATATACGGGAAGTTAATTAAGATGGAAGCACCCTTGGGAATGAGTGACTACAGTGTATTAAACTTTGAGTACCTGGTAGAGCTATGAATTATTTCCCCCCAAAAAGAACTAGGAAACAAAAGACTGGCTTACCGGAAGGGAAAATATGACACGAGATGAGATGTTTCCTAAGGAAAATAGCTGTAAGGTCTGTGTCCCAAGGTAAGTCTGTACAAGATAAGATGGACTATGTAACACAAGTGTCAGGAGGCAGTAATTAGGTTCATCCCGTCCCAAAGGGAAAAATCCGAGAGGAAAAAGAAGAATCCATGGTATAATAGGGCATGTATGGAAGCGAAGGACTGAACAAAAGGGCGTGGAGGAACTTCCGGAATAACAATACCAGAAAGCAGAGAGAGATACCAGAGAACCAGGAATGAGTATGTCAGGGTGAGAAGAGAAGCAGAGAAAAGTTATGAAAATGATATAGCAAACAAAGCCAAGACCGAACCAAAGCTACTCCACAGTCACATCAGAAGGAAAACAACAGTGAAAGAACAGATATTGAAACTTAGAACAGGCGAGGACAGGTGTACAGAGAATGACAGAGGTGTGTGAAGAACTCAACAAGAGGATCAAAGAGGTCTTCACAATAGAATAAGGTGAGGTCACTGTGCTAGCAGAAAGGGAAGTAAACCAGGCAACCTTGGAAGGGTTCGAAATTACGAGTGAGGAGGTCAAGAGACACCTGCTGGATCTGGATGTTAGAAAGGCTGTTGGTCCAGATGGGATCTCGCCATGGGTACTAAAAGAGTATGCAGAGGCACTTTGCTTGCCACTCTCCATAGTGTATAGTAGAGCACTGGAGCCAGGAGACCTACCAGAAATATGGAAGACAGCGAATGTGGTCCCAATATACAAAAAGGGCATCAGGCAAGAGGCACTGAACTACAGGCCAGTGTCCTTAACTTGTATACCATGCAAGGTGATGGAGAAGATTGTGAGAAAAACCTAGTAACACATCTGGAGAGAAGGGACTTAGTGACAAATTGCCAACATGGGTTCAGGGAGGGTAAATCTTGCCTTACAGGCTTAATAGAATTCTACGACCAGGTGATAAAGAGTAAGCAAGAAAGAGAAGGCTGGGCGGACTGCATTTTTTTTTGGATTGTCAGACAGCCTTTGACACAGTCCCTCATAAGAGGCTGGTACATAAGCTGGAGAGAAAGGCTGGAGTAACTGGCAAAGTGCTCCAGTGGATAAGGGAGTACCTAAGCAATAAGAAGCAAAGAGTTACATTGAGGGGTGAGACCTCAGATTGGCGTGAAGTCACCAGTGGAGTCCCACAGGGCTCTGTACTCGGTCCTATCCTGTTTCTAATATACATAAACGATCTCCTGGAGGGTATCGATTCATTTCTCTCAATGTTTGCCGACGATGCCAAAATTATGAGAAGGATTAAGACAGGGGAGGACTGCTTGAGGCTTCAAGAAGACCTAGACAAACTGAAGGAATGGTCGAACAAATGATTATTAGAGTTTAACCCAAGCAAATGTAATGTAATGAAGATAGCTGTGGGGAGCAGGAGGCTAGTTACAAGGTATCATTTGGGAGATGGAATTCTTCGAGACAGAGAGAGAAGGACCTGGGGTTTGATATTACGCCAGACCTGTCCTTTGAAGTCCATACCAAGAGGATAACATTAGCAACATATGCCAGGTAGGCTCACATAAGAACGGCAATTAGACACTTGTGTAAGGAATAAGGAATCAGAACTTTGTATACTATCTATGTCAGACCAATCCTGGAGTATGCAGCACCAGCATCGAGTCCATATCTAGTCAAGCATAAGACACCTGCTTGACGGGGTTCTACTCCCCAACCCGGAAACTGGAAATGCTTCAAAGGTTTGCCACCAGACTAGCACCCGGGCTGAGAGGTATGACCTACGAGGAGAGACTACGGGAATTAAACCTCACGACGCTGGAAAACAGAGTTAGGGGGGACATGATCACCACGTACAAGATTCTCAGAGGAATTGACAGGGGTAGATAAAGAACAGGGTAGATGGGAGACTTCAACCACGAAAATATAGATAGGGAGAACAGAGACCCACATGGAGGACCGGACACATGTAGAGCTAAGCTGCTGGACGTGGCAACAAACTTTCTAAGCCAACACATCAAGGTACCGACAAGAATGAGAGGAGAGGATGAACCAGCTATTCTTGATCTGATATTTACCCTAAATGAGTCGAATATAAGGGAAGTCAAGTTGGAAGCCTCCATGGGAATGAGTGATCACAGTGTATTGATCTTTGAGTACCTCGTAGAGCTAGGATTTATCTTCCACAAAAAATAACCAGGAAAAAATGGACTGGCATACCGAAAGGGAAATTCTGAGGGGATGAGAACATTCCTAAAGGATATACCATGGGACACAGAACTCATAACTAAGTCCGTACAAGACATGGACAATGTCACCCAAAAGTGTTAAGAGGCAGTAAACAGGTTTATCCCGGCCCGAAAAGGAAAAAAACGAGAAACAAAAGAAACCGTAGTTTAATAGGGCATGCATGGAAGCAAAGGACCTGAACAAAAGGGCGTGGAGGAACTTCCGAAATAACAGCAGAAAACAGAACACCTGAAAGCAGAGAAAGATACCAGAAATGAGTATGTTAGTGTGAGAAGAGAAGCTGATAAAAGAATGAAAATTATATAGCTAATAAAGTCAAGACCGAACCAAAGCTATTACACAGTCACATCAGGAGAAACAACAGTGAAGGAACAGGTGATGAAATTTAGAACAGGTGAGGATAGGTACACAGAGAATGACAGAGAGGTATGTGAAGAACTCAACAAGAGGTTCCAAGAAGTCTTCACAATAGAACGAATAAAGTGAGGTCCATGCACTATGAGAGGTGCCAGTGAACCAGGCGGTCTTGGAAGGATTCGAAATTACACGATGAGGTCAAGTAGCATCTGTTGTATCTGGACGTGAGAAAGGCTGTTGACTCAAATGGAATCTCGCCATAGGGTATTGAAAGTGTGCAGAAGCACTTTGCTTGCCACTCTCCATAGTGTATAGTAGGTCATTGGAGTCTGGAGACCTACCAGAAATATGGAACACTGCTAATGTAGTCCCAATATACAAAAAGGGTGACGGACAAGAGGCACTGAACTACAGGCCAGAGTCGTTAACTTGTATACCATGCAAGGTGATGGAGAAGATCGTGAGAAAACACCTAGTAACACATCTGGAGAGATGGGACTTCGTGACAACCCATCAACATGGGTTCAGGGAGGGTAAATCTTGCCTTATTGGCTTAATAGAATTCTACGATCAGGTGACAAAGATTAAGAAAAAAAGAAAAGGATAGGCAGACTGCATTTTCTTGGACTGTCAGAAAGCCTTTGACACAGTACCCCATAAGAGGCTGATGAATAAGCTGGAGAAACAGGCAGGAGTAACTGGTAGGGCGCTCTAGTGGATAAGGGAGTACCTAAGCAATAGGAAGCAGAGAGTTACAGTGAAAGGTGAGACCTCAGAATGGCGTGAAGTCACCAGTGGAGTCCCACAGGGCTCTGTACTCGGACCTATCCTGTTTCTGAAATACGTAAATTATCTCCCAGAGGGTATAGACTCATTCCTCTCAATGTTTGCTGACGACGCCAATATTATTAGAAGGATTAAGACAGGAGGAGGAGGACAGCTTGAGGCTTCAAGAAGACCTGGACAAGCTGCAGGATTGGTTGAACAAGTGATTGTTAGAGTTTAACCCAAGCAAATGTAATGTAATGAAGATAGGGGTAGGAAGCAGAAGACCAGATACAAGATATCATTTGAGATGAAATACTTCGAGTAAAAAAGAGAGAAAGACCTGGGGGTTGATATCATGCCAGACCTGTCCCCTGAAGCTAATATCAAGACGATAACATCAGCGGCATATGCCCGGTCGGCCAACATATGAACGGCCTTTAGAAACTTCTGTAAGGAATCATTCAGAACTTTGTATACCACATATGTCAGACCAATCCTGGAGTATGCAGCTCCAGCATGGAGTCAATATCTAGTCAAGCATAAGAGTAAGCAGGAAAAGGTTCAAAAGGTTTGCCACCAGACTAGCACCCAAAATTAGGGGTATGTGCCACGAAGAGAAACTACAGAAATTAAACCTCACATCACTAGGAAACACAAGAGTTAGGGGGACATGATCACCACATAAAAGATTCTCTGAGGAATTGATAGGGTAGATAAAGACAAGACTATTTAACACCAGGAGCACATGCACAAGGGGACATAGGTGGAAACTGAGTGCCCAAATGAGCCATAGACACATTAGAAAGAATTTTTTCAGTGCCCGAGTAGTAAACAAATGGAATGCATTAGGAAGTGATGTGGTGGAGGCTGACTCCATACACAGTTTCAAGTGTATGTATGATAGAGCCCAGTAGGCTCAGACCCTGTACACCAGTTGATTGACAGTTAAGAGGCGGGACCAAAGAGCCAGAGCTCAACCCCCGCAAGCACAACTAGATAAGTACGCACGATGAAATTTTCAAGTTGCAATTCACAAGTTTTAAATATCAGGAATTTCTTTTTCAGGTTTATTAAACAATATAGATTTTATACAAAATTTTAAAATATCCTGAGTACTTTTACAATTTATTTATATATTTTAGTTTTGTTTTATTAGTTTTATAAAACTGTAATATCAATATAGTTATAGGATAAGTACTATTTGTAATTAAGAAGCAATAAAATTATCTTCAAAAACTAAGACAGTTAGGTGAGGTTGTGGTTTTCTATTCAGTTTTTCAGGTAAACCCAAATATTCACAATATACTTGACAGTACGATTTATACTAAGTGAAAATAAGTACAATTCCTAACTGTTACGAATAGTACATAATTGCACTTATTTGTCTCCTTACATTTACCACCCCAATTTTGGAGGACGGGCTGCACACACACACACACACACACACACACACACACACACACACACACACACACACACACACACACACACACACACACACACATACAAACACACACACATACAAACACACACACATACAAACACACACACATACAAACACACACATACAAACACACACGCACACGCACACGCACACAAACGTTCAGTCAGGGGGAAAAAGGATTAACGCCTTCTGGGAACAGGGGATAGGACCTTACTATACTTCACCCCACCCCCTCTTACCCTCCCATCTGACCTGAGCTGACCTGGTCGCCATCTCCGCCCCCCAACCCCACCCCCAGTCCCCCACATCCCCTATACACACACTCTCCCCCTCCCCACTCTCTCCCACTCTCCCACTCTCTCTCTCTCTCCTCCCCTCGCTCTCCCTACCCTCCCTCCCTCCCTCCCTCTCTCTCCCTCCCTCCGTCCCTCTCTTTCCTTCCCTCCCCTCTCTGCCCACACACACACACACACACACACGCGCACACACACACACACACACCTCCCCTCCCCCCTCTCTCTCCCTCACCCCGTCTCTCCCTCACCCGCTCTCCCTCTCCATCTCTCTCCCTCTCCTCTCTCTCTCCCTCTCTTCTCTCTCCCTCCCTCTCCTCTCTCTCCCTCCCTCTCCTCTCTCTCCCTCCCTCTCCTCTCTCTCCCTCCCTCTCCTCTCTCTCCCTCCCTCTCCTCTCTCTCCCTCCCTCTCCTCTCTCTCTCTCCCTCCCTCTCCTCTCTCTCTCTCTCCCTCCCTCCCTCTCTCTCCCTCCCTCCCTCTCTCTCCCTCCCTCTCTCTCCCTCCCTCTCTCTCCCTCTCTCTCTCTCTCCCTCTCTCTCCCTCCCCCTCTCTCTCCCTCCCCCTCTCTCTCCGTCTCCCCCCCTCCCCCTCTACTTTCTTCTCACTTCAGTGGCAGGGTCGGATCGCCCCCACCCACCCATCTCTCTCTCTCTCTCTCCCTCCCTCCCCCATCCCGCTCTGCCCTCCTGACAAATCCTATCACGGCATAACTATAGGAAGAGGGGCAAACATGACAGCCAGAGGTATCAGGGGAACAGGGAAAAGTCAAGGTGACGAAATGAAGGAAATGTTCGCCCAATTTCTGGAGGACATCAAGAGTGAGATGCAAGAAATGATGCAAGAAATGACAGCAGCAAAGGAGGAGATTAGAGCCCTCAAAGAGAATGGTATCGAGGCATAGACTCGGAAAATCATCCAGGGAGAAGGTGGTAACAGTTTTTTGGATGAGAATGCCACAATAAAAGCAACATTTGCAGAAATGCTAAAAAAAAAACTCTGAAGTAACGACTTCAGTGATGGAGGTGGCCACGAAAGCAGCCACCTCACAGGAGGCAGCACGCTCCACTAGCCAACTGCTGGAAAGGAACAGATCAGTGGTTGCTGTGGGTATTAAGGAGCAGGAAGGCTCTAATAGGACAGAGTGAAATGACAAGGACAAAGCAGCAGTGAATGAAGTACTGAAGGCACTAGACATGGAAGGGGCTGAGCATAGAATTGAGGTTTTCAGGCTAGGTTGGTACAACAAAGACCGAGACTGAGTGATAAAGATAGTGTTTGCAAACGAGAGCACAAAGGAGAAGATTCTATCAAGGAAGAGCTCCCTGAAAAAGTGGGAAAATTCAAAAATATATTCCTCCAGAGACATGATGAGGGAGGAGGGAGCCATGGCGGCAGAAGCAAGGAAGAGGCGCAGGGCGAGAGTGGAAAACCAAGGAAGTCACTGCTCCCAACACAACACCCCCAGAGGCGAGGGGGGAACCCACAACCAGCTACCCAGTAACATCAGAGGGGAGGACAACCCCGCCACCCTCCTCTGCATAGAAAACCCCCCCTACTCCAAATCCTCCCTGCCCACACTCAAATGTTCAGCCAAATCTCCCTCCCCCCCACACCCAATTCCCACCCTTCTACCCCTCCCCTCCTCCCACCGAGTCCTCCCTCTCCCCCCCCTTTCCTTCCTGTCCTCTCTCCCCTTTCACCCCATACCCTGTCCCTCCCACTTCACTGGATCCCCCGCCCCTCATCCCAGTAACCTCTGAGACCCTGTTATCCACGTCACAGCTAGGTCCTCACACCCATGGAACAGCTTCCCCCACCAGCAGAACACTCGCAAAGGAGGCGATTTGAGAAGGGACAGAAGAAAGCGAGCCTCAAAGCAATGTACACTAACACATGGAATTACAAATAAAGCAAATGGGCTTGGAGAACGGGTACTAGAGGAAAACCCAGACATAATAGCCCTCACAGAAACAAAGCTAACGAAAACGATAACAAACGCAGTGTTCCCACAGGACTATTTTGTTATGAGGAAAGAGAGAGAAGGAAGAGGTGGGGGTGGTGTAGCTCTGCTGGTAAGAAAAGGCTGGGATTTTGAGGTGGTTATTCAGGGCTGTGAAGGTTTCAGTGACTACATAGCAGGTACCATAACAAATGGAGGGAAAAAAAATTATAGTCGTAGTCATATATAATCCACCACCAAATGAAAGAAGACCCAGGCAGGAATATGATAGAAACAACATGGCCACCATTAACATAATAGAAAGAGCAGCTTCTGTTGCTAGCAGGAATGGATCTGGACTACTAATTATGGGAGACTTCAACCATGGGAAGATAGCTTGGGAGAACAGAGACCCGCATGGAGGACCAGAAACATGGAGAGCTAAGCTGCTGGACGTGGCAACGAGAAACTTTCTAAGCCAGCACATCAAGGAACCAAAAAGAATGAGAGGTGAAGATGAACAAGCAATGCTTGATTTGATATTTACCCTAAATGAGTGGGATATAAGGGAAGTTAAGATGGAAGCGTCCTTGGGAATGAGTGACCACAGTGTATTGAACTTTGAGTACCTGGTAGAGCTAGGAATTATCTCCCCACAAAAAAGAACTACGAATCAAAAGGCTGGCATACCGAAAGGGGAATTATGAACAGATGAGAAGTTTCGTAAGGAAAATACCTTGGGACACAGACCTCAGAGATAAGTCTGTACAGGGTATGATGGACTATGTTACCCAAAAGTGTCAGGAGGCAGTAAACAGGTTCATCCCGGCCCAAAGGGAAAAATCCGAGAAGCAACAGACGAATCCATGGTATAATAGGGCATGTATGGAAGCGAAGAAACTGAACAGAAGGGTGTGGAGGAACTTCCTGAATAACAGAACACCAGAAAGCAGAGAGAGATACCAGAGAACCAGGAATGAGTATGTCAGGGTGAGAAGAGCAGCAGAGAAAAGTTTTGAAAATGATATAGCAAACAAAGCCAAGACCGAACCAAAGCTACTCCACAGTCACATCAGAAGGAAAACAACAGTGAAAGAACAGGTATTGAAACTTAGAACAGGCGAGGACAGGTATACAGAGAATGACAAAGAGGTGTGTGAAGAACTCAACAAGAGGTTCCAGGAGGTCTTCACAATAGAACAAGGTGAGGTCACTGTGCTAGGAGAAAGGGAGGTAAAGCAGGCGTCAAGAAAGAGCTCAAAATTACGAGAGAGGAGGTCAAGAGACACCTGCTGGATCTGAATGTTAGAAAGGCTGTTGGTCCAGATGGGATCTCGCCATGGGTACTGAAAGAGTGCAGAGGCACTTTGCTTGCCACTCTCCATAGTGTATAGTAGAGCACTGGAGCCGGGAGACCTACCAGAAATATGGAAGACGGCGAAAGTGGTCCCAATATACAAAAAGGGCGACATGCAAGAGGCACTGAACTACAGGCCAGTGTCCTTGACTTGTATACCATGCAAGGTGATGGAGAAGATCGTGAGAAAACACCTGGTAACACATCTGGAGAGAAGGGACTTCGTGACAAATCGACAACATGGGTTCAGGGAGGGTAAATCTTGCCTGACGGGCTTAATAGAATTCTACGACCAGGTGACAAAGATTAAGCAGGAAAGAGAGGGCTAGGCGGACCGCATTTTCTTGGATTGTCGGAAAGCCTTTGACACAGTACCGCATAAGAGGCTGGTACATAATCTGGAGAGACAGGCAGGTGTAGCTGGTAAGGTGCTCCAGTGGATAAGGGAGTACCTAAGCAATAGGAAGCAGAGAGTTACGGTGGGGGGTGAGACCTCCGATTGGCGTGAAGTCACCAGTGAAGTCCCACAGGGCTCTGTACTCGGTCCCATCTTGTTTCTGATATATGTAATTGATTTCCTGGAGGGTATAGATTCATTTCTCTCAATGTTTGCGGACGATGCCAAAATTATGAGAAGGATTAAAACAGAAGAGGACTGTTTGAGGCTTCAAGAAGACCTAGACAAGCTGAAGGAATTGTTGAACAAATGGTTGTTAGAGTTTAACCCAACCAAATGTAATGTAATGAAGATAGGTGTAGGGAGCAGGAGGCCAGATACAAGGTAAATTTAGCAGTAAATAGGTACCTGGGTGTTAGTCAGCTGTCACGGGCTGCTTCCTGGGGGTGGAGGCCTGGTCGAGGACCTGGCCGCGGGGACACTAAAAGCCCCGAAATCATCTCAAGATAACCTCAAGATAGATCATCTGGGAGAGGAAATTCTTCAGTAGTCAGAGAAAGAAAAAGACTTGGGGGTTGATATCATGCCAGACCTGTCTCCTGCAGCATATATCAAGAGGATAACATCAGCAGCATATGCCAGGCTGGCCAACATACGAACGGCATTCAGAAACTTGTATAAAGAATCATTCAGAACTTTGTATACCACATATGTCAGGCCAATCCTGGAGTATGCAGCCCCAGCATGGAGTCCATATCTAATCAAGGATAAGACTAAACTGGAAAAGGTTGAAAGGTTTGCCACCAGACTAGTACCCGAACTGAGAGGTATGAGCTACGAGGAGAGACTACGGGAATTAAACCTCATTTCGCTGGAAGACAGAAGAGTTAGGGGGGACATGATCACCACATTCAAGATTCTGAAGGGAATTGATAGGGTAGATAAAGACAGGCTATTTAACAGAAGGGGCACACGCACAAGGGGACACAGGTGGAAACTGAATGCCTAAATGAGCCACAGAGATATTAGAAAGAATTTTTTTAGTGTCAGAGTGGTTGACAAATGGAATGCATTAGGGGGTGATGTGGTGGAGGCTGACTCCATACACAGTTTCAAGTGTAGATATGACAGAGCCCAATAGGCTCAGGAATCAGTACACCTGTTGATCGACGGTTGAGAGGCGGGACCAAAGAGCCAGAGCTCAACCCCCGCAAGCACAACTAGGTGAGTACGCGCGCACATTCAAACACTCCCATGTTGGATATTTCCAACATCGAATACAGCATTGTTGTATTCTCATTACTTATTACTAACCATATTAATATTGTAGTAAGTAAAATTAACAACTCGTAGAATTCTCCTGTACTAATAATTCATCTGTGCATTAGGCTAGAATTCTCACGTCACCTGACGCCAGTATTGCGTCAGATTTCTTTACAGTAAAACACATTATATTCAATTTGTGTGAGAATTAAATACGATTCTCCATAATTAAAGCATTCTGTATGGCAACTGATTGCAGACGAATTGTTCTCTAACTAAAAGCCGAATAAAGCGTTAGAATTATACCGTCTACCTCGCGATAGTGTTAACGTCATCAATGAATGCCATGGGGAGACATTAATTCCTCTCCCTTATATATTTACTATTCTTAAATAGTTAAATAATAATATTCCGTTCCTCTAAATAATAAACCCGTCCAGTCTTTAGAGTTTCAAGCGCGAATGCGAGAAATATTAATGTTCATGCCAATAATTTGTGTAATGAACGTCGACTCGGCGTGGGTAGAGGGACGCCATCCTCCTCAGTACACGTGGGGAACCAAAGAGAGGCAGACCTGCGCTTAACGTACTCACAAAAGACGCCATTGTCCAGCAAATAGGACAAGTGTGTTCATCCACACATGAAAGCCGCCACTGTGAGGCGTGAACGACCTTGCAGATAATATCTTCAACTAGTGCTGGTGTTAAAGAGGGACTTTAGACTTGGTTCCTGACGACACGTGATCAGCCAGCTTGAAACGCATTAATCCAGGATAAGTTCACCGGAACTTGGGATGCGTAATTACGGAAATCTTAATACTTACACAGTGCCCACAGCTAAGTACCTTTTATTTGATGCATCATTTATAAGTTTATTAATAGCGGGGTGATTGCACGTCACGCGGCAAGACAACACCTAATAACAGGTGATTAGAATTCCATCTGTAGATATTAATAATCTTGAATATGAATTGAGTAGTTAAATCAATTGCTACTGGTAGTTATTTATCTTGCAGCTTGAAAGACGGATTCCTCATGCTGCCTTCTCCATGTTAATCGTGCCATTCGTCAATGTGCCAGACTTGGAGATTAAGAGGACTTCCAGAGTTATCTAAAGGAACCTACCACAAGCTAAGGCTTATTTCTTTTTCCTATATTTTAGCAATTTGATACATTCAGAATGTTCAACATAATGTGTGATTTACTGTAACTCATTACTATGCTCATATTCATGTTCTTCTTTGTATGAATAATATTATATTCAACATTATTTATAGGATTAGATTATTATTAATTGAATTAGTGAACGAACCACACTGATTCCTGGACGTACTGACCTCCAGTAATAACCCCCCAATGTAGGTGTTTGAGGTTTGGTTTTTAATAATACAGCCCATTAATTATTCTTATGATCATACTTTCTAGTCATATCCATAGTCACTGGTTTTTTCTAGAATTTTATCTAATGATCTGAAATTCTCAGTTTCCCTCTTTCCTTTAAAAGCGGGTGGTCCTTCGTAATTTAATTTACTACTTTAATTATTAATTAATCAGAATCAAACCCAAATATCCCACATCCCACATCCACACACACATACACACTCTCCCACACCCCTGGCAACCCCTGACAACTTCCCTACAGGAGGAGTAGCCTACCCAAGTAGAAATGCCCATGGATCAACTACCTACACTTGTAGGGAGGGAGGGTGAAAATGGATATAGGTAAGTGAGCTTCAAGGTAATGTACTCAAAGATCAAAGGGATTACCAATAAATCAAGCGAACTGGCGGAAAGGGTGCAGGAAGAAAACCCAGATGTAATAGGACTAACAGAAACAAAATTGTCAGGAGTCATAACAGACATTGTTTCCAACGGACTACTATATAGTAAGGAAAGAAAGAGAAGGGAGAGGAGGTGGAGGAGTGGCCCTGCTGACAAGGAAGGACTGGAGCTTTGACGAGATGGAAATTCCAGGCTGTGACGGATTCAGAGATTACAGGATCAATGACAGTGGGTGGACCGAAGATACTAGTGAGAGTCATTTACAACCCTCCACTAAATGACAAGAAGACCTAGACAGGAGTTTGATAGGAGAAACATGGCAACCAAGAATATAATAGAGCAACTTCAGCTGCCTGCACTAATGGCTCCAGACTTCTAATTATGAGCGATTTCAACCATGGAAAGATAGACGGGGAGAATGGAGACCCACATGGAGGTGCAGATACATGGAGAGCCAAACTCTTGGAAGTGGCAACAAGAAACTTTCTGAGCCAACATGTCAGGGAGCCCATGAGAATGAGAGGCAATGACGAACCAGCTAGAATTTACCTGATATTCACCTTGAATGAGTCAGAAATAAGATAAGTCAAATTTGAAGCCCCCATAGGTATGAGTGACCACAGTGTATTAACATTTGAGTATCTGGTGGAGGTAGGGATAACCTATCCAAGTATGGGATTGGAAGGGAAAAGACTAAATTACCAAAGAGGAAAATATGATGAGATGAGGAACTTCCTAAGGGGAATACAATGATAAACAGAACTCAGAGAAGAATGTACAGGATGTGATGGACTATGTCACCCAGAAATGTCAGGAAGCAGCAGATAGATTTATCCCGGTCCAAAAGGAGAAAGCGAAAAGCAACAGAAAAATCCATGGTTCAACTAGGTACGTATGGTACCGAAGCAGGTGAGTAAAAGAACATGTATAAACTACAGGAATAACAGAATGCCAGAGAGCATGGAGAAATACCAGAGGACAAGAAATGAGTACCTCAGAGTAAGGAGAGAGGCAGAGAGACAGTATGAAAATGACATCGCAAGTAAAGCTAAGACTCGACCAAAGCTGCTCCACAGCCACATAAGGAGGAAAACAGCGGTGAAGGAACAAGTGATGAAGCTGAGAAAAGGGGGAGAATAGATACATGGAGAATGACAAGGAGGTGTGTGAAGAACTGAAGATTCCAGGTCTTCACAAAAGAACAAGAAGCCCCTGCACTAAATGAGGAGGTAAACCAAGCAACATTGGAATCCTCCAATTTGTCCTCACAAATGATGAGGTCAAAAGGAATCTGTTTGAGCTGAATGTGACAAAGACTGTTGGGAATTGCCGGAATCTCACCGTGGATACTAAAAAAAGGTGCAGAAGCACTAAGCGTGGCACACACTATGGTGTATAACAGGTCACTGGAAACAGGAGACCTACCGTTAAGCTGGAAGACAGCTAATATAGTCCCAATATACTAAACGGGTGGCAGGCAAGAAGAGGCACTGAATTACAGGCCAATTTCCCTTACTTGTATACCATGCAAGGTGATGGAGAAGATCGTGAGGAAAAGGCTCGTAGAGCATCTGGAGGGAAATAGCTTTGTATCACACCACCAGCATGGGTTCAGAGATGGTAAATCGTGCCTCAATGAGTTAATAGAATTCTATGACCAAGCAAGAAAAATTAGTCAAGAGAAGGGTGGGCAGACTGCCTTTTCTTAGACTGTCAGAAAGCTTTTGACACGTTACCCCATCTGGAGGGTACTGTGGATCAACTACCATCTGGAATACAGCATCTAGCTAGATGTCAAGCGTTTGACACAGTATCCCATGAAAGGCAGTTACGAAAGTTGGAGCAACAGGCAGGAGTAAGAGGTAAGGTGCTCCAGTGGATAAAGGAGTATTTAAGCAACAGGAAACTGCAAGTTACTGTGAAGGGGAACATCAGAGTGGCGAGAAATCACCAGCGGAGTCCCACAGGGCTCTGTACTTGGACCCATCCTGTTTCTAATATATTTAAACGATCTTCCAGAGGGTATAGACTGATTCCTCTCAAGTTTGCTGATGATGCAAAAATTATGAGAAGCATCAAGACAGACAGATCTTGAGGTTATCGAGCTAATTTCGGGGCTTAGTGTCCCCGCGGCCCGGTCCTCGACCAAGCCTCCTTTTTGTTACACACCTTCCAGGAAGCAGCCTGTAGTAGCTGTCTAACTCCCAGGAACCTATTTACTGCTAAGTATAAGGAGCATCAGGGTGAAAGAAACATTTTGCCCATTTGTCTCCGCCTCCACCAGGGATCGAACCCGGAAAATCAAGACTTCGAATTCGAAGCGCTGTCCACCCAGCTGTCAGATGATGATAGGTAGAGATTACAGGACGACCTGGGCAGACTGGAGGAGTGGTCTAGAAAATAGCTACTAAAGTTCAACTAAAGAAAGTGCAAAGTAATGAAATTAGGCGAAGGGAGCAGAAGGCTAAACACAAGGTACCGTTTGGGAGGTGAAATCCTACAAGAGTCAAATATAGAGAAGGATCTGGGGGTTGATATCACACCATACCTGTCCCCAGAGGCCCACATCAAAAGCATATCAACAGCATATGCTAGACTGGCCAACATAAGAACTGCCTTTAGAAACTTATGTAAGGAATCGTTGAGGACCCTGTATACCACTTATGTCAGACCAATCCTGGAATATGCAGCTCCAGCTTGAAATCCATACCAAAGTTAAACACAAGACAAAGTTAGAGAAGATTCAGCGGTATGCCACCAAACTCATCCCAGAACTGTGAGGTATGAGCTACGATGAAAGGCTAAAGGAGCTGAAACTCACGTCCCTGGAAGACAGAAGAGTAAGGGGAGACATGATAACACCTACAAAATTCTCAGTGGAATTGGCAGGGTGGACAAAGACAAACTTTAGCACGGCCAGAACACGAACAAGGGGACAAAGGTGGAAGCCGAGTACACAAATGGGCCACAGAGACATTAGAAAGAACTTTTTAAGTGTGAGTAGTTAACAAATAGAATGCATTAGGCAGTGATGTGGAGGAGGCTGACTCCATACACAGCTTCAAGTGTAGATATGATAGAGCCCAGTAGGCTCAGGAAACTGTACATTAGTTGATTGACAGTTCAGAGGCGGGACCAAAGAGCCACAGCTCAATCCCCGCAAGCAAAACTAGGTAAGAACACACACACACACACATACATACACACACAAATACACACACAAATACACACACACACACACACACTCCCACATACAAACACAAAAGCTGATAAGAAAAGGCTGGAGGTTTGAAGAGATGGTTGTTCAGGGCTGTGAAGATTTCAGTGACTACATAACAGGTACCATAGATATTCGAGGACAAAAAATTGTAGTAGTACTCATATATAACCCCCCCACCAAATGACAGAAGACCCAGACAGCAATATGAAAGAAACAACATGGCCACCATCAATATAATAGAGAGAGCACCTTCTGTAGCTAGCAGGAATGGATCCAGACTACTAATCATGGAAGACTTCAACCACGGGAAGATAGATTGGGAGAACAGAGTCCCACATGGAGGACCGGACACATGAAGAGCTAAGCTGCTGGACGTAGCAACAAAACTTTCTAAGCCAACACATCAAGGGACCGACAAGAATAAGAAGAGGATGAACCAGCCTTGCTTGATCTGATATTTACCCTAAATGAGTCGGATATAAGGGAAGTTAAGTTGGGAGCCCCCTTAGGAATGAGTGTTCCCAGTGTATTGATCTTTGAGTACCTGGTAAAGCTAGGAATTATCTCCCCCAAAAAAGAACTGGGAAACAAAGGGCTGGCATACAGAAAGGGAAATTATGAGATGAGAGAATTCCTAGGGAATATACCATGGGTCACAGAACTCACAACTAAGTCCGTACAAGACATGATGGTCTACATCACACAAAAGTGTCAGGAGGCAGTAAACAGGTTTATCCTGGCCCGACAGGAAAAAATCGAGAAGCAAAAGAAGAATCCATGGTTTAATAAGGCATGTATGAAAGCAAAGGAACTGAAGAATAGGGCATGGAGGAACTTCCGAAATAACAGAACACCAGACAGTAGAGAGAGATACCAAAGAACCAGGAACGAGTATGTTAGTGTAAGAAGAGACGCTGACAAAAAGTATGAAAATGATATAGCTAATAAAGTCAAGACCGAACCAAAGCTACAACACAGTCACATCAGGAGGAAAACAGTGAAGGAACAGGTGATGAAACTTAGAATGGGTGAAGACAGGTACACAGAGAATGACAAAGAGGTATGTGAAGAACTCAACAAGAGGTTCCAGGAGGTCTTCACAATAGAACGAGGAGAGGTCACTGCACTAGGAGAGATGGCAGTAAACCAGACGACCTTGGAAGGCTTTGAAATTACTAGAGATGAGGTTAAGAGGCACCTATTGGATCTGGATGTGAAAAAGGCTGTTGGCCCGGATGGAATCTCACCATGGGTATTGACAGAGTGTGCAGGAGCGCTCTGCTTGCCACTCTTCATAGTGTATAGTAGGTCACTGGAAACAGGAGACCTACCAGAAATATGGAAGACTGATAATGTAGTCCCAATAAACAAAAAGGGTGACAGACAAGAGGCACTGAACTACAGGCAAGTGTCCTTAACTTGTATACCATGCAAGGTGATGGAGAAGATCGTGAGAAAAAACCTAGTAACACATCTGGAGAGAAGGGACTCCGTGACAACCCATCAACATGGGTTCAGGGGGGGTAAATCTTGCCTTACAGGCTTAATAGAATTCTACAATCAGGTGACAAAGATTAAGCAAGAAAAGGTTGGGCAGACTGCATTTTTTTGGACTGTCGGAAAGCCTTTGACACAGTACCCCATAAAACCCCTTTGATACAGTACCCCTGAGGATTGCAGGATCCTCCAAGAGGACCTGAACAGGTTGCGTAGATGGTCAGAGAAATGGCTACTGGAGTTCAACATGAGCAAATGTAAAGTTATGGAAATGGGACTAAAAGATAGGAGGCCAAAGGGACAGTACACAATGAAGGGGAACTGCCTACCTGTGACGACGCGAGGAGACCTGGGCGTGGACGTAACACCTAATCTATCTCCTAAAGCACACAAATAGGATAACAACAGCAGCGTACTCTACACTGGCAAAAAAAAAATCAAGTATCTCTTGATTTAATCATCTTGAATAACAGAATAAAATCTTCAGTTGAAAAATTTGATCAAATCAAAGACCTTTCTGAGACTTATTTAGCAGAAAAAGCTAACGCTGATTTAACCCAAAGGGAACTTCAGGATATCAGAGCTGAAACAGCCATTTATGAAAATAAAATCCAGGATCAATTAGATCCTTAATCAAACTAGCATTACCAGCAGTTGCCCAACCAAATGTGAGCACATGCACACAGTTTGGTACCTCAACTATCCCACATGTAGCAGCCGAGCTTTCAAAGGTATAATTACCATGTTTTAAGGGCAATGATGAAGATAATTGGGATACCTTCTGGAGAGCTTTTGATTATTTAACACACACTAATGCTTCTCTCACTAAGGCTATTAAATTTTTATATTTACAAAGCCAAGAGGAAAGGCATTGCAGATCATTGCTAATTTGTCATGCACAGATGAAGATTATGATCAAGCCATACAATTGTTACACAAGTACAGTGGATACTAATCAAGAAACTTGAAGGCGTACTGGCCACATCTATCAGTTGAATGACAAGTCATCACTTAGCTAAACAGTGATTCATTAATCTTAATCTACAGTCTACAGGCCATTTAAATCAGGTGATAGACAAATGTCATCATCACTTGGCTACAATAGTCTACCATTGGGGATTAAGACCAATCTATCTCAAATCACAATCTGATTGGCTAAACAGCCCCTCATCACTAATCTACAATCTTAAGGCTAACAGCACATTGACAATGTCAATCCAAGTATTATAATTCATCTAAGATAACTATCTTAATCCAAGAATATAATCTTGATCACCTAATCTCATGCTTTAACTGGAGTGAAAGCAGCCTCAGAAAATCTGAAGGCAATCGAGCATCTCAAAGAGACTTATTTAATAGAAAAGGCA
Organism: Procambarus clarkii; assembly: GCF_040958095.1. Lineage (NCBI taxonomy): Eukaryota > Metazoa > Arthropoda > Malacostraca > Decapoda > Cambaridae > Procambarus > Procambarus clarkii. The sequence continues at coordinate 46,270,872 of NC_091161.1, forward strand.
AAGCCGAAAAATAAAAAGCAAAATGGTTCTTCACATAAAGAATAATGTAAACACATTATTACAAATACAATTCATCCTTTAAGGAAATCCTTGGAGGAGTACAAGTGTTATATGCTTGTATTACCTGCTTGCATGTAATAACATATCTACAAGTGGTACATACTTGTAACAACATCATATCACAAGAAAAAATCACTAAGTGAATCCTCGGACAAAAACAAAAATGTCTAAACTGACAGTCAAAAATCAAGGCAACAAAACTCCTCTTCTGCAAAGTGGAAACAGTAATGTTGGTTCATATGCTATATCCCCCACAGTTTACAGAACTGTAGGAAACCAAGCTCCCAAGACAGATAAGACAAAAGGAACTACAAGTGCCCCAAGATGTTTATTCTGTCAGGAAGCACATACCATTTATCAATGCACAGTTTATGAAGACTGTGCCAGTCGAATCAGTAGACTGAAATCTCTAAACAGGTGCGTCCGTTGTCTACGGAAGCACGATACGAGTGAATGTAACACTCAATTGCTGAACTGCCAATATTGTCATAAAATTGAACATCACACAGCACTTTGTGGTGATATCAACACTCAATCCAGATCACAGCCATCCAATAATCAACCTGCATCTCAGGCAAAGCCCAAAGATGATAATACCTGAACAGCTGTACAATTCTGTACATTATTGAGTAATGTCAATGCCTTAGTAACAGACTTACCACAGGCATATGTCCATCTGTCATATGCCTGTGAGAGAGGCATCTGTCCAGCATAATCTAAAAATGGAATGATGTTTGGACAAAAGAATATCTTACATCTCTACAAGAACATCACCATGGGGCCAATGTCCCACATAATATATCTAATCCCCAACCTGGCGATACTGTCTTGGTAGACAGTGAAGGCCCTAGGGCTGACTGGCTATTGGGTAAAGTTGTCTCAGTCCATCCAGATAGTCAGGGGATTTTGTGAATAGTCAAAATCCTGTCTAAAGGAACAACGTCCCTGAAGACATTGGACAAACTCATCCACAGGGAATCGGTGAGTCAGCTACAGTTAGGAGACCCCAAGACCCTCTAACACCACATGACCCACAGACTCCTAACAGGTACACTCGTCCACAACAGACAGCCACACAAAAGTGCAAGCAAAATTTTGCACTTGTATTATCAAACCGATGGAGAGTAAATGAATACATGTGGTTACTATTGTCCTTAGTATTGAACTCTGTGCCAGTTCTCTCCCTCTGGAAGATGTGGGAAATTTTTACCCATTATATCTATATTATTATCTAAGAAATGTATTATTTCTCTATCATATCTAAATCATAACAAAATCATATCAGAATCATTACAGATTCATTACACATCTGGATCCTACAAGACAATGCCACCTATAATCACGTATGACCATAGGGCCCTTGGTTGCCTACGTGACTTTTGTGCGTGATTTCTCAAGGATGCAGAAGCTTCTAGAAGGATTTCTTAATTAAAAAACTATTGAAACAATTAAATCGATTTCTGGTAGGGATTAAATCAAATCCTTAATAAGAATCAGTAGCTTTATCAAGTACTACTTATTATCTTTAAATCCTATATCTAATTATATTATAATCACATCTTATCTCAATCATATGTCTAGACAGTAAAAATAATTAATCAATATTCATTGAAGGCTACCTTGCTCAGAGAGTATGGGGGGGGGGGGGGGGCGATGGCTGGGAGAGAAGCGCCCACCACACCCCGAGGGAGAACGCGTATTCAGCTTAGGACATCTTATCCAATTATCTTTATCACCAGTGATTAATCTCTAGAACTGGGGGAGTACCTGGACAATATATCTACAAGGAAAAATTCCTAGAACATTTTATATACTAGTGTAGAGTGGAGCACACAAAGTGACACCATCTCCACGTCCACCATCATCACCCACCATCCTACTGCAAATGCAATTAAGGACAATCACGTAGCAACACTACTAGGACAATCTACAGCAATGCTGTGTTATATAATATCGTGCCTAAACCCGACAAGAGAGTTATCCGGTCTGGCACACTTGTCAGACAGGCACCCGGCATTCAGAGAAGTATATTGAATGTTATTTAGTGTATTAGTTGGCCAACTGTATGCTTGTATAACTTTAACATATCCAATAAGTCTGTCTGTCGGTTATAGAGTGAGGCAACGCCTCATATTTCAGTAAGTTTATTAATATTGAACTGCATAAATCTGTTATCCCTACAGACAAAAATCAGAGGATACAACTGACGATTTACTATAAAACCAGAAAAACGGCCAGCCTACTCATGAGAAACTCTCCAGACACAAAACAGAACGCTTTAAAAGAGACTAACGTCGTCTATGCCTTCAAATGCCCACTTGGGGACTGTAAGCTCCAAAAAACCCAGTATATAGGCAAGACAACAACATCTCTTTCTAGGCGTTTAACGATGCATAAGCAACAGGGCTCCATTAAGGAACATATAATCTCTTCCCATAACCAAACCATCGCCAGAGAAATCCTAGTAAACAACACAGAAATCATCGATAGATACAGTGATAGCAGGCGGCTTGACGTTTGCGAGGCACTACACATCAAGAAGTCAACACCAGCAATCAACAGCCAATTATTGCACAACTATATTCTACCCACCTCAAGACTCCGCTCCAATATAGAAGCATCAAGAAATATGGACCAATAGGCTTTCTACAAACACTTCTATTCAATACCCATTGTTTCTGTTCTGTCTTGTGTTGATACTTTTAATACCCTATTAATATCCCCTCCTGTTCTGTCTTGTGTTAATGCCACATCACCCTTCCCACCTCACTCAAATGTAGATATAATATCAGAGAGACGTAAGTTCTAATAAGTTGTGTATTTGTGAAGTCTTTGAAAATGTAATAAGTTTTACGAAACGCGCCCGTGTCGCGTCAGACTAGAAATAAAAATGAATTTTGGAGAAGTGATTTTTGATTTACCTCCAACAGTGAAGCGTAATGTACGAAAGATTGAGAAAATTCGTGTTAGAATTATTAATCTTACTTTTTCGGTCATATTTAATAATATATATATATATATATATATATATATATATATATATATATGCGAACAAGCCTGAATGGTCCCCAGGACTATATGCGAATGAAAACTCACACCCCAGAAGTGACTCGAACCCATACTCCCAGGAGCAACGCAACTGGTAACTACAGGGCGCCTTAATCCACTTGACCATCACGGCCGTCAAAAGGAAGTGATAGCCGAGGCTATTTGAGCCACTTCCCCGACGGCAACTCGGAAGGTAATCTTGGGCATAGCATTTCACCAAATCACCTCATTCTTTGGGGCACACGTGACGAACACAATATATATTATATATTATACATATATATACAATATACATATATATATTAATATATATACACGAGGCTCAAATAGCCTCGGCTATCACTTCCTTTTGACGGCTGTGATGGTCAAGTGGATTAAGGCGCCCTGTAGTTACCAGTTGCGTTGCTCCTGGGAGTATGGGTTCGAGTCACTTCTGGGGTGTGAGTTTTCATTCATATATATATATATATATATATATATATATATATATATATATATATATATTTATATCTACATCTATATATATATATTATATATATATATATATTTGAACATATAAATTAAGTTAACAATTGCTTACTTAGTTATCATATAAGTATATCTAATTGAATATAATCTTTAGTACTTAGTTAACTAGTACTTAGACTACATTTAAGGTTATTTAATATACTTCCACAATTTAAATTATTGTGTTTATAGTAAATGAATATTGGCTGTTAATAGTTATGGTGCTAGGCTGGACTATGTACATGTTTAAATCCATGATTTAAACGGAACCAGGGCTCAGTCTTAGAACTGAATTTATTAAAATCTTATCCTTCTATAAAAAATACAAGCTAATATAGATAATTGCCTGCAGGTGGATTGTGGAGCTTCTATCAACTCTTCATTCACCCCCACCTGCCCCTTACAGCCCACAGTCTGTCATTAGGAAAAGAGGAGCTAGGATTTATGACCCTACCTAGAGACTTTAGTTAAATTAATTTTGTATACAGTGAATTTTTAATTTTAGTAAAGTACAAGTCCCTTGTAGTTCTCCTCTCATATCAATCCTGGCAGTTTTTCCCCACAACACACACACCCACACGTACACACACTCCCACATGCACACACTAAATCCCGCCCCACACACACACATACACTCAATCCACACACACACACATAGATGAGCTATGAGGAAAGGCTAAAGGAGCTGAACCTCACATCCCTGGAAAACAGAAGAGTAAGGGGAGACATGATAACCACCTACAAAATTCTCAGGGGAATTGACAGGGTGGACAAAGACAAACTCTTCAGCATGGGTGGGACACGAACAAGGGGGGCACAGGTGGAAACTTAGTACCCAGATGAGTCACAGAGACATTAGGAAGAATTTTTCAGTGTCAGAGTAGTTAATAAATGGAATGCACTAGGACGTGATGTGGTGGAGGCCTACTCTATACACAGTTTCATATGTTGATATGATTGAGCACAGTAGGCTCAGGAATCTGTACACCAGTTGATTGACAGTTGAGAGACGGGACCAAAGAGCCAAAGCTCAACCCCCGCAAGCACAATTAGGTGAGTACACACTCCCATACATGCACACACACACATTCACTCTCCCACACACACACACACATTCACTCTCCCACACACACACACACACGTTCACTCTCCCACACACACACACACATTCACTCTCCCACACACACACACACACACACACACACACACACACACACACACACTCCCCCCCCCCACACACACACTCTCCCCCCCACACACACACACACACACACACACTCTCCCACACACACACACACACACTCCCACACACACACACTCCCACACACACACACTCCCACACACACACACACTCCCACACACACACACACACTCCCACACACACACACACACTCCCACACACACTCCCACACACACACACACACTCCCACACACACACACACACTCCCACACACACACACACACTCCCACACACACACACACACACTCCCACACACACACACACACACTCCCACACACACACACACACTCCCACACACACACACACTCCCACACACACACACACACTCCCACACACACACACACACTCCCACACACACACACACACTCCCACACACACACACACACTCCCACACACACACACACACTCCCACACACACACACACACTCCCACACACACACACACACTCCCACACACACACACACACTCCCACACACACACACACACTCCCACACACACACACACACTCCCACACACACACACACACTCCCACACACACACACACACTCCCACACACACACACACACTCCCACACACACACACACACTCCCACACACACACACACACTCCCACACACACACACACTCCCACACACACACACACACTCCCACACACACACACACACTCCCACACACACACACACACTCCCACACACACACACACACTCCCACACACACACACACACACACTCCCACACACACACACACACACACTCCCACACACACACACTCCCACACACACACACTCCCACACACACACACTCCCACACACACACACTCCCACACACACACACTCCCACACACACACACTCCCACACACACACACTCCCACACACACACACTCCCACACACACACTCCCACACACACACACACACTCCCACACACACACACACACACACTCCCACACACACACACTCCCACACACACACACACACACACACACACTCACACACACACACACACACACTCCCACACACACACACACACACACTCCCACCACACACACTCCCCCACACACACACACACACACTCTCCCACACACACACACACTCTCCCACACACACACACACACTCCCACACACACTCCCACACACACACACACACACACACACACACACACACACACACACACACACACACACACACACACACACACTCCCACACACACACTCCCACACTCCCACACACACACACACACACTCCCACACACACACACACACACTCCCACACACACTCCCACACACACACACACACACACACACACACACACACACACACACACACACACACACACTCCCACACACACACTCCCACACTCCCACACACACACACACACACTCCCACACACACACACACACACACACTCCCACACACACACACTCCCACACACTCCCACACACACACTCCCACACACACACACACACTCCCACACACACACACACACACTCCCACACACACACACACACACACACACACACTCCCACACACACTCCCACACACACACACACCACACACACACACACACACACACACACTCACACACACACATATAATCCTCCACCAAATGACAAAAGACCCAGTCAAGAGTACGAAAGCAACAACATGGCAGTTAACACTATAATTGAGAGGGCAGCCTCTGCCTGTAGAAATAGATCCCACCTGCTCATCATGGGGGACTTCAATCACGGAAGGATTGATTGGGAGAACAAGGAACCGCATGGAGGCGAGGATACGTGGAGAGCCAAACTACTGGAGGTGGCGACTAGAAACTTCTTAACCCAGCATGTCAGTGAACCCACAAGGATGAGAGGAAACGACGAACCAGCGAGACTCGACCTGGTTTTCACCCTGAACGACTCTGACATAAGAGAAATCAGTTTTGAGGACCCAGTAGGAATGAGCGACCACAGTGTATTGGTGTTTGAGTACCTGATTGAAGAAGGGTTATTGAACTCGACAAGGGATACCGAAACCAAAAGGTTAGCATACCGAAAGGGAAACTATGAGGAGATAAGAAAATGCCTAGCAGATATAGCATGGGAAACAGAGCTCAGGGAAAAGACGGCCCAAGATATGATGGAATACATCACGCAAAAATGCAAGGATGCAGCAAACAAGTTTGTCCCAGTCCAAAAGGAAAACAGTGAAATGAAGATGAGAAACCCATGGTTTAATCAGAGATGTAGGCTAGCTAAGCAGCAAAGTAAAAGGGCATGGAGAAACTACAGGAATAACAGGACACTGGAGAGCAGAGAAAGATACCAGAATGCCAGGAATGAATATGTTAGGATGAGAAGAGAGGCAGAAAGACAATACGAAAATGACATCGCAAGCAAGGCAAAGACTCGGCCTAAATTGCTGCATAGCCACATCAGGAGAAAAAACAACAGTAAAGGAACAGGTTATGAAATTAAGGTTAGGGGCAGAAGGAATCACTACAAACGACAAGGAAGTGTGTGAGGAACTGAATAAGAAATTCCAGGAGGTCTTCACCTTGGAGCAAGGAGAAATCCCAGAGATAAGAGAGGGAATAGCTAACCAGGAACCACTGGAAGAGTTTGAGATTACCAGCGGAGAAGTAAGGAAGTGTTTACTAGAATTGGATGTGACAAAGGCTATAGGTCCAGATGGAATCTCCCCTTGGATACTAAAGGAAGGAGCAGAAGAACTGTGCCTCCCGCTCTCCATGGTGTATAACAAATCACTGGCAACAGGGGAACTGCCAGAAATTTGGAAAGCAGCTAACGTAGTTCCGATATACAAGAAAGGGGATAGACAGGAGGCACTGAATTACAGACCAGTGTCCCTAACCTGCATACCATGCAAGTTGATGGAGAAGATTGTGCGAAGAAAGCTAGTGGAACATCTGGAGCGAAAGAACTTTGTAACACAGCATCAACATGGATTCAGGGATGGCAGGTCCTGCCTCACAGGGTTACTTGAATTCTACGACCAGGCAACAAAAATAAGGCAAGAAAGAGAAGGGTGGGCAGACTGCATATTTTTGGATTGTCAGAAAGCCTTTGACACAGTGCCACACAAGAGGCTAGTGAAAAAACTGGAGATGCAGGCTGGAGTGAAAGGGAAGGTACTCCGTTGGATGCAGGAATACCTAAGTAACAGGAGACAACGAGTCAGTGTGAGGGGTGAGGTCTCAGATTGGCGAGACGTTACGAGTGGAGTACCGCAGGGGTCAGTCCTTGGACCTATACTGTTTCTGATATATGTAAATGATCTTCCAGAGGGTATAGAATCGTTTCTCTCAATGTTTGCCGATGATGCAAAAATTATGAGGAGGATTGAAACTGAGGACGATAGTAGGAGGTTACAAGATGACCTAGACAGACTGAGTGAATGGTCCAACAAATGGCTGTTAAAGTTCAACCCGAGTAAATGCAAAGTAATGAAACTAGGTGGTGGAAATAGGAGGCCAAACACAGGATACAGAATAGGAGATGAAGTACTTAATGAAACGAACAGAGAGAAAGATCTAGGAGTTGATATCACACCAAACCTGTCTCCTGAAGCCCACATAAAAAGAATAACGTCTGCGGCATATGCGAGGCTGGCTAACATCAGAACAGCGTTCAGGAACCTGTGTAAGGAATCATTCAGAATCTTGCACACCACATATGTAAGACCAATCCTGGAGTATGCGGTCCCAGCATGGAGCCCGTACCTTGTCAAGCACAAGACGAAGCTGGAAAAAGTCCAAAGGTATGCCACTAGACTAGTCCCAGAACTAAGAGGCATGAGTTACGAGGAAAGGCTGCGGGAAATGCACCTTACGACACTGGAAGACAGAAGAGTAAGGGAGTAGTGTAAACCGGGCCAATGACCGGCCGTTTTGCTTTTTACCTGGGCCGGTCATTGGCCCCTGGGTTTTGGCCGGGCCAATGACCGGCCGTTTTGTTTTTTTTTCCTGGGCCGGTCATTGGCCCCTGGGTTTTAGCCGGGCCAGAAGCCGGCCGTTTTGCTTTTTTCCCCGGGCCGGCTTCTGGCCCCTGGGTTTTCTCGAAAAAAATTTCATGGCCGGTCATTGGCCCCTGCCATTTTCGCTCAAGGAGATTAAACGGCCGCCTCCAGTCATCCCCAAATTTTGTTAGCTCAGTGACCCTGCAGAGGCATGTTAAAGGGGATTAAAAAGCCGGTCATTGGCCCCAGGGTTTTCTCGAATTTTCTTTCATGGCCTGACCCATGCACAGGCATAGCCAATGGTCAATGACGTCATCAACTTACCTGGGGATTAGAAGGCCGGCTCCTGGCCCCATCATATTTCGTTACCTGAGCAACCCTGCACAGGCATCGCTAATGGATAATGACGTCACCCCCGTCTTCATTTTCCCTGTATAAGTCCGTTTTCTGTTACAGTGTAATTATTCCCATTTTCAATATTTATAGCAAAGGGGGATTCAAATGCTGCCTTCTGTCAAGCCTAATGTGCAATGGCGTTAATCATTATAAGCTCGTTTTTCTCAACAAGGTATTGCCGTACTGTTTCCCATTGTCTAAGATCATTTTATAGCTAAGATTACATAATAATAACATAAGAAATGACTTCAAACCCTGTTTACAGAACCAGTATTTACCCAGGTCTTTTTCCTAAATCTAAAACTTATTCCAATTTATGTCCATTGTTTCATGTTCTGTCTAGTGTTGATAATTTTAATAGTCTATTAATATTCCCCCTTTATCATGTCCATTCATTCGCAGCTCTATCATGTCACCTCTATTTCTTTGCCTTTCTAGAGAATGTAATTTAAGCTTTGTCAATCTTTCTTCAGAAATTGCTTATTGAGCATAGGGCAAAATAAAAATGAAAACTTACTATCTTTCATTTGTATGAAAACAGTCCCCTGCCAGGCGTAGTGACTTCAATGCGATTTCAGTACTAATCCAATATTACTGTATAAACTAACAGTACCCTGCCAGGCATGGTGACTTCAATGCGAATTCAGTACTAATCCAACATTACTGTATAAACTAACAGTCCCCTGCCAGGCATGGTGACTTCAATGAAAAGCAAGCCTCTCATGTTTTGAAATAAGGCCTTCGTTTCTGACGTCATCATCCCTAATGTGGCGCGAGGCGTCAACGGGCTAAATGCGGATCCCAGGAGGTTCACACATAAGTGTGAACTCTTAATCAGGCTTAATACCTCACCTATACTCTGTGCTTCATCAAAGTTGATATTCAGCTACAATAGCTCGTATTTTCGCTCATTACTTATATTTTCTGTTATTCATAAACCCGATCAAACCTTCCTAACCTAACCTAACCTAACATATTATATATAACAAACAAATACATTCTACAGAACAGTTATTGTTGTTGTTTAGTGACATCGTGTAAAGCGAGCTCAGGTATAGGGACAATGTATTGATGGTCATTAGCATATAGGTGTGAAGGTATTACTTCACCTTACTGGTCAACTATGTATGACGTCACCAGACATCCAATGCGGCCTTTGGCGTCCTACTGGTGTGTGTGTGTGTGTGTGTGTGTGTGTGTGTGTGTGTGTGTGTGTATTTGATGTTATTATTCAAAAATGACTAGACTATCCATCCCCACCTAACCTAATCAGAGGTTTAAGAACATACATTTTAGTCATCCACAACTGTAATCATTATTCAGTGATAAGTTCAAAACTCAAATAGTCACCCAAATGTCGTACTGCAATTTATGAAGAATTGTATGTTTTACCACACAGTAGGTAAGTTATCGTGAAAAGCGACCTCGGGTATAGGGATAGGGTATTGATGGTTATTAGCATATAGGTGTGAAAGTATTACAGTACCTTACTGGTCAACTATGTATGACGTAACCAGACAACCAATGCGCCCTTTGGCGTCCTACTTGCATGTGTATTTAATGTTATTATTCAAAAATGACTAGACTATCCATCCCCACCTAACCTAATCAGAGGTTTAAGAATATACATTTTAGTCATACACAACTGTAATCATTATTCAGTGATAAGTCCAAAACTCAAATAGTCACCCAAATGTCGTACTGCAATTTATGAAGAATTGTATGTTTTACCACAGAGTAGGTAAGTTATCCTAATATCCATCCTCATCCGGGCTGGAAAATAAAAAAATTTCTTACATTTTTATTATTTATCCATAGAAAAACATAGTTTGCATTCTAGTGATATGACAAAATATGCATTTTACCTTAGAAAGAGCAATAAACCAGATGCTGATTGCAACAATTGCCCAAGTGTAGCTGCAGCTGTTTCATTGCAGGGGGAGAGCAACATTTCAGTTCCTCAGGCATTTTCATAAACGAGGTAATTCCTCACAGTATCGGCAATTATTCAGTGCTGTATATAATTTATGCGCTTCATACTACACAAAACTGTTTTCACGTACATCTGGCAAGTTAGTGCAGTGAAAAACAAAAATGCATTTAGAGATGTATATCCTAACCTATCCTATCCTAACCTAACCTATCCTAACCTATCCTAACCTATCCTAACCTAACCTAACCTATCCTAACCTATCCTAACCTAACCTAACCTATCCTAACCTATCCTAACCTAACCTAGTCTAGCTGACTAGTGCTATCACATTCTATCCTCCAATCCAAACCTAACCTATCCTAACCTAACCTAACCTATCCTAACCTAACCTAACCTATCCTAACCTAACCTAGTCTATCTAACTTGTGCTATCACATTCTATCCTCCAAACCAAACCTAACCTATCCTAACCCAACCTAACCTATCCTAACCTATCCTAACCTAACCTATCCTATCCTATCCTAACCTAACCTAGTCTAGCTGACTAGTGCTATCACATTCTATCCTCCAATCGAAACTTAACCTATCCTACACGATCCAGCACTGCCATATCCCATCCTACAATCCAAACTATACCTATCCTATCCTAACCTAACTTAACTGTCTGGCATTACCACATCCTATCCTCCAATCAGAACCTATCCTATCCTCCAATCGAAACTGAACCTAACTTAACCTAAACTGGCCCAAGACCAGCTAGTTCTTATATATCTAGTCCTATCCTCCAATCCGAACCTATCCTATCCTCCAATCAAAACTGCACCTAACTGGCCCAAGACCAGCTAGTTCTTATATATCTAGTCCTAACCTACAATCCTGGCGTATTCTATAACCACACCTATCCTATCCTATGCCAATCCTACCCTATCACAGGCATGCTTGTCCTTCTTTTAATTATATCAAGGATTGTATATTGCGCATTTTATCATTTAAAAAAAAAATTACAGTTGCTCAGGTAAAAAAACACATATAGATCATTTTATATTATTTTATTGTAATAATATTTCACATCATACATAACTTTACATATTTGGAATACGCGCATAAAAGGGGAATATGCAATTTATTTATTTCATTTTTGTTTTCTGCATGATGGCCATAGAGCTTTGATTGCACGATAGGATTGCTTATTTAAATCTCATCTCAGGGGCGTTTATATAGATTATGGGTTCTCTAATTTTCTTCTTCTCTCAGCTGGTAGATCTGTCACAGGTTTAGATAAATGCAGTTATGCGTTTTAGTTTTTTATTAATACACGCATATATATATATATATATTATATACATATATATTAATACTTCCATATATACAAACATTCTATTCACACATCTTCTCCTACGTAAGTTACATCTTTAGCAAATCCAACATCGTCATTAACTCTATCGCCAGCTTCAACATTGCTGGTGGGCATCTTCGGGCATATCAGCATTGTCTGTAGAATCTTTGTGGATAACTGCATTCGGCATTCCGGCATGTTTAAACTGATTCCCAAAGATACCGTGGGTAGGGGGAAGAGCTGCATCTTCTTCCCACGTGTATGGCTTGATCATCAAGAAGGCAATTCCGCGTTTATGTAGAGTTTTTACCATATTGCGTAACACTGGTAAATATTTCGAGTTCCATAAGCCACGTTCGTAATGTGATATATAATTCGATAACCCAAACCCATATGGAATAATAATACGGGCTGGTCGTGTATTCCTTTCGTAAATATGACGAAGTGTTGTCTTCAGGGCTTTCTCGAACCAGCGCCATCTCTGATATTCTGTATCGTTTTCCACTCCAGCATAAAAATGCTCATCCAATCTTCGAACATCATACGGGGGCCTTTCATAAGATGCGGAAGTCGATGGTCCACCTCCAAATTGGGTTATTAATCCAATAAGGTGGGGAAGCACTGTATAACTCTCATACGGTTCATCATCCATCCTGTTGTTGAATTCAGGAGCCCATCCGATGTGTATACTTCCAGGTACACCGCGATCTTCCACCACAGCACGATTTTTGTACGGCATATTCTGTCTATGTAATCTACCATACGGGAATCGCTCCCATAATGTTTGTACCTGGGGGTTCATCTGCACACTTGTGGCATCTAAATCGTACAGCAAACAGTCCTTGTTATTATAAATAGCTAAAGAAGCAAAGTCGCCAATGCGGGTAGGAATATCCATAGCTGCTGCAAGCAGGGGTTAATGTCCACACATCGGTAAAACGCCATCCATTTATACCTCTAGAGGAGTGTGCGCCCCAGTCTTACTGCGCATCAGGTAGGTTACCGAGCAGTAGTTTTTTTCTTATTGTCTTCATTACTCAATAATATAACATCAATACTAAAGGGTTTTAATTTCCTATGCATTTCTTCAATGACTGGAAGATAGGATATTTCCCATACTTCATCTCTCCGAGCACATGTGCGCCCAATACCTCGGGGCAGTACTACTCTCGAAATTTCAGGGTTTTTCTGGATGAAATCTATCACGGCACTCATCGCCTCTTTAAAGTACGACAAACGATTATCTGAAGTATCTTTTCTTAAACCGGCTACCATTGCTCTATCTTTAGATTTTTTGCAAATATCCTGAGCAATTTCATTCTTCTCTAAATGTTCTCCTATTCCATATTGGGTGGCGGCGGCTATGATATAAGGTAGATTTTGTCCACGAGAATTAGAGATGTTAATTGTTCCTGGTTTAGGTCTATCTTTAGGTACGCATCTCTTAAGATCATATAAACGTTCACGAGATTCGTACACACTGGCGTATGTATATTTTTCTGCTAAGTCCTTAGATATACCGTAGGAGTCGCAGGATATGCAGTTCACCCCATACACAAGACAGGATTCCTTATTGCAATACACATCGTCAGTCAAATATCCTTCACGAGTTACAACTTGTGAATTCATGTTTTCAGCAGCTGCGGCGAACGGATGGACAAGTAACACTGGCAGGCTAGCTAATAATCCCCAAATCCTGTGTCGTATGAGCTTATATCTATCCCTAAGTGCGAATACAGTTATCTCAAAGAAAGTATTACCTATTTTTTTTCTCAAAAACCAGCCAGTATTATTACTTTAAAATTCACGCTCTGTAGTGCTTAGGGGTTTTACCTTTGCAAATATGCTACTTATTTCATAAGAGGAACCTACAATAAATATAAAAACATATTTGTTATTACATATTACAGGCAACTCTGTTCAGGTCTCTTACGATGTAGCACCCCAATATAATCCCTCCAGCCTGACCCCACTACCCCTTAATTACCTTTGCCCGCCCCGCCCACTCGCAGGTCACTCACACCGCATAAGATCACGTCCTAACATGACTTATCCTCCTCTATGCGCTACTGTATGCTATATGGGTTTTGTTGAAATGCAAGGGAGATATGCAAGAAAAGTCTAGTGCAATTGGTGTCTACATAAAATAATAAGTTTGTTAAATGCCAAAAATTCTTAAGCTAGCCGAGTTGCTATTTTACATGTGCATCTAGAGCCGTTTTAGTCTATATGTATTAAAAAAGAATTAACACCTTAGGTCAGGTTAGGGACGGTCTGGTCAAATACATTTAAAAGATGCATATATGGCGATATTCAGCACCCGAGAGAGAAGGGGTATATAAATATATCCTCAATACAGCCTGGGAGGTAGAATATACACAATGGAACAAGCACGTGCTAAGAAGTTCTACAGCAAGGATAGCCTAAAATGCGAGCGAATTCGATTAGATACTTTTATTAACTGGACTGTCACGTGGCTGGCTCCCTTGGCTCTAGTGCGGGATGGGTTCTATTATCTGAGAGCGAGTGATTACTGTTGTTGTGCCTTTTGTAATTATGTGATAGGAGCATGGGTTGAGGGGGACACTCCTCGCAGCAGACACCAGAGTGCGTCGCCATTCTGTCCTTTCATTATTGGTACCAAGTGGGAAAACGTTCCCTTAGAAATTAGCGAAATTGCGTTTCAATATGGAATATTCTTTTTCTCGCCCAATTTACGCGAAGCTAAAGGTAATTGCTTTTTTAATACATGTAATATTACTAGCAAAAAAAAAAAAAAAAGGTTTACATGTGTAATATTTTCTCATCTAACATATTAGACTGTTGGATATCCCGTCAATAATAATATATACTTTTATTTTTTGTTTAGCAGCTCTGTCGAAGGATGAGTGTAATTTACAGATGATGGGGGTGATTAAATATAGAGCCCCTACCTATCCTCGTTTTTCTTCATACAAGAGCAGATTGGAAACCTTTGACCTACCTGGCCTGGGTGTGTGAAACAAACATCCAGTCAACTAGCGGAAGCAGGTTTCTTTTCCCTCGGTATGTGAATATTTTAAATAATAATAAGCTCTGCAATTTATTCAGCTAAAAATGGGATTTTAGAATTGTAGATATACAGGGGAATATACTTTAGTTTTTGTGAACACCCTACTTTATGCCGTATTTCATATTTTTTTTCAGGCATCAGCGATCATGTCCTTTGCTTCTTCTGTGGAAATGGGATTAATAATTTCGAGGAGACAGACATACCCTGGATATTGCACGCCCGGAGTTATCCTGATTGCACCTTTGTCAACATAAAGAAAGGACGTGATTTTATTAGGACGTTAAGGAACCTCCACAGCATCCTAAGAAGACCATTGATGAAAGTTTAATAAGTAGATTGTTAGAGGGTATACCTACATTCCAAAAACTGATACGTTTCCAGGGTATACCCTCGGGCTGTGCAAGAGCTATTCTTCGAGAACATCTCAATGTCACCAAGGATTTGTTGCCACTCATTTCAGAATCCACCTGTCTAGAACTGGCTATACGACATATTGAAGAAAAAACAAGGGAAAATTTGAAGGATGGGGCAACTACAGCCAATCCCGTAAATACTGTTGAAGATATGGGAATACTTGAAAATATTAGTATACCTGCATATCTGGAGCATCAGATAATGCCTAGAACGGATGTTACAGCTGAAATGGGGGCCGCAACAACGGCGTTTTCTCATGTAGAAGATATGATATGTAAAATTTGCATGGTAAATAAGATTATGTTGTGTTGCTACCTTGTAATCATATGGTAGCATGTACTTTGTGCCTATTATCTCTGCAAAACTGTCCCATTTGCAGACAAAATATTCTATATGTAATTAGACCAATTATTTCTTGAAATTGTTAATATCTATTGAATATTAAAAACATATGTGCATGAACATTTATATTTTTATTTATCCCTTAATCCTACTGAAATGCGACTTTTTAACCTATCGCATAAACAAAACTTCCATGGTGACGTCACGCGGCTTATTAGGTGTGACGTCATGTATGGGCGGGGTTAATATTGGTTGGGTATAAATACCCTCGCGTGAGGGGGCAAAATACAAACATTCGACTACACTCGCTACTCATCTCGACATTCTACTGCTTGCGGCTGAAGAAATGGAGAATTTCAATGGTGAGCATAGTGACTAATGTAATATATGCATATATATTGATATTTTTTTTTTTTGATTACTTTAACATTATATATATATATATATATATATATATTATATATATATATATATATATATATAATATATATATATATATATATATATAAGTATGAGGTTATTGCTATAGAAACTCACGTCTCCTTTTCTTCTCATATTTTCAGAAATTATTAAGGGAGGTGCCCAGTTCACATCTGCTGGGAATATATATGTCATCATGGGTCCGGCCATTATATCAGCAGCAACCTGACCCCAGAAACTATAACGGCTTTCCTTTCGGGGTCTTCTAAAATCCCTCTTTCTGCTACTACTCCAGCTGCTGCCAGAACTTAAGCTCGCCTTCAACTTCAAACTTGCCATCTGTTGATGCAGCTGTGCTTACTACTACTACTAGCTATTACTGAAGGAGGTGCCTCTCACCCAATCTATGCTACGAAATCTACACAGACGACTTAAATCCCCTAAACACGCCCTCGGAGTCTTTACTGTTTGAGAGGACATATTCCTCCTTAAACCTGACTTCGTCACTGGCTGCGAGAGCATGTAGCCCTGTCCACAACAACAACACAACAACGACGACGACGACAGCAATCAAGGAGGATCTGTACCAGACCTGACTCTGAACCCCCTGTTTTCTGATGAGCCGGCCTTGTGCGAACGTCAAACATCCACTCCAGTGACTGAAGAGTTGGATTCAACGCCCTTATCCCCAAGTATCTTAGCGTCGTCCATAAAGAAAACTCCTGACATGTACCTGCTTGAAAATGCAGAGTTATCTGGGGCTGCTGCGGTGCTAGTGCAGTGGGGGTCCTTGGCGCGTGTGGGATACGCCTACGATAACCCCTAGTAGGAGGAGCAGGGTCGAAAGGAGAAAATTAAGAAGGTCAACCCCTATGTGAAAAAGTATGGAGCACGTCCTATGAAAACTAATGCTTCTCCCTCCAAGGTCACTTCGAAGTTACAGGGCCCTTCCACATCTAAGTGTATAGTAAGTGGAAACAATATCAGACAGCGATGATGATATTTTATGAACCTTGGTGAAGTGAGTCATGATGTAGAACAAGCGAATTCTAAGAATAGGGATTTGAGGGATATATCGTTTATACGAACTTGTGTCAGCAGCAGCAGTAGTAGTAGCAATTCTCCTTCCCAATATGCACAGCGATGGGAGGACGATCCGAATTTTAAAAGGATATTAGCTGACGACTATCCCAAAATTTAGAAAAAGAAATAAGGTATCTAGGCGTTTATTTTAGCCAATGTTAATACCCTCTAGTTTATTTTAAAGACTCTGTATATTCGAATATATGCATATTTTTTATGAGTGTGTGTGTGTGTGTGTAATAATAAACACTAAAAATGTATAACTGTATTTTATCTTCACCAATTGTATTTTTTGTCTGATGAATGTGGGTGATACTTAACAAGAGAGTTACATAGGATTTATCTAAACCTATTACATTTCCCATCCTGTTGAAATGTGGGAGGGGCTTAAAAAGAGTACAATAGTTGGGAGAGTAAATGATTTAGACAGTCGGGTCAAGATGCTGTCCGGGTACACTATTGCCAAATATCGCCAGCTCAAGGCTGCCCTAATAGAAGCTGACTTTATTAACGATTATAATTTTAAGCCGGGAGACTGCCTTATCTATGACTTGACAGCAACACACCAGTTTTCTGGAGGATTTTCCCATCTGCTCGAGAAAAAATACACTTTTTGCAGTTTGCAGAAGGAAATATGTCCTGAAACACATTGTGCGGTTCTTAAAGATCGTAATAAACCAGGGGATATAATAGTTGCTTTATCCCCTGATCCAGAAGTACAACCTCATCTTATAGCAGTTATTTGTCAATATGCTGCAGGTTTACCTATTGACGATGCGAGTAATGATAATAATAATAATAATAACAATACAAAGCAATTGCTCATGAATCACAGTAAAGATGAAGATTTAGTGTCGGGATTCAAGAAGGATACTATCATCGGCAGAAGATGGGCATTTAAATTAGCCATTCATAGACTTATAAGCTTGACGAAACGTAATAATGCGATTAAACGAGTAATAATGCCATATGGGGCAGGTATCGATTGTGGCATAGGATGGAGTAAAGAACAAGAAGAAGAGTGGATAAATGCATACTATCCTGCATTAGCACATTTAGTATATGTATTGAGAAAACAGAAAAAGGTCTTTGTCTTGGTGCGCACAAGGGAACAACGTCTACCTGAACGAGATGTGGCCGATCTACCAGCTAGGGGAAGAAGAAAAAGAAGAAAATTAGAGAACCCATAATCTATATAAACGCCCCTGAGATGAGATTTAAATAAGCAATCCTATCGTGCAATCAAAGCTCTATGGCCATCATGCAGAAAACAAAAATGAAATAAATAAATTGCATATTCCCCTTTTATGCGCGTATTCCAAATATGTAAAGTTATGTATGATGTGAAATATTATTACAATAAAATAATATAAAATGATCTATATGTGTTTTTTTTACCTGAGCAACTGTAATTTTTTTTTTTAAATGATAAAATGCGCAATATACAATCCTTGATATAATTAAAAGAAGGACAAGCATGCCTGTGATAGGGTAGGATTGGCATAGGATAGGATAGGTGTGGTTATAGAATACGCCAGGATTGTAGGTTAGGACTAGATATATAAGAACTAGCTGGTCTTGGGCTAGTTAGGTGCAGTTTTGATTGGAGGATAGGATAGGTTCGGATTGGAGGATAGGACTAGATATATAAGAACTAGCTGGTCTTGGGCCAGTTTAGGTTAAGTTAGGTTCAGTTTCGATTGGAGGATAGGATAGGTTCTGATTGGAGGATAGGATGTGGTAATGCCAGACAGTTAAGTTAGGTTAGGATAGGATAGGTATAGTTTGGATTGTAGGATGGGATATGGCAGTGCTGGATGGTGTAGGATAGGTTAAGTTTCGATTGGAGGATAGAATGTGATAGCACTAGTCAGCTAGACTAGGTTAGGTTAGGATAGGATAGGATAGGTTAGGTTAGGATAGGTTAGGATAGGTTAGGTTGGGTTAGGATAGGTTAGGTTTGGTTTGGAGGATAGAATGTGATAGCACAAGTTAGATAGACTAGGTTAGGTTAGGATAGGTTAGGTTAGGTTAGGTTAGGATAGGTTAGGTTAGGTTAGGATAGGTTAGGTTTGGATTGGAGGATAGAATGTGATAGCACTAGTCAGCTAGACTAGGTTAGGTTAGGATAGGTTAGGATAGGTTAGGTTAGGTTAGGATAGGTTAGGATAGGTTAGGTTAGGTTAGGATAGGTTAGGATAGGTTAGGATAGGTTAGGTTAGGATAGGATAGGTTAGGATATACATCTCTAAATGCATTTTTGTTTTTCACTGCACTAACTTACCAGATGTAGGTGAAAACAGTTTTGTGTAGTATGAAGTGCATAAATTATATACAGCACTGAATAATTGCCGATACTGTGAGGAATTACCTTGTTTATGAAAATGCCTGAGGAACTGAAATGTTGCTCTCCCCCTGCAATGAAACAGCTGCAGCTACACTTGGGCAATTGTTGCAATCAGCATCTGGTTTATTGCTCTTTCTAAGGTAAAATGCATATTTTGTCATATCACTAGAATGCAAACTATGTTTTTCTATGGATAAATAATAAAAATGTAAGAAATTTTTTTATTTTCCAGCCCGGATGAGGATGGATATTAGGATAACTTACCTACTCTGTGGTAAAACATACAATTCTTCATAAATTGCAGTATGACATTTGGGTGACTATTTGAGTTTTGAACTTATCACTGAATAATGATTACAGTTGTGGATGACTAAAATGTATGTTCTTAAACCTCTGATTAGGTCAGGTGGGGATGGATAGTCTAGTCATTTTTGAATAATAACATCAAATACACACACACACACACACACACACACACACACACACACACACACACACACACACACACACACACACACACACACACACACACACACACACACACCAGTAGGACGCCAAAGGCCGCATTGGATGTCTGGTGACGTCATACATAGTTGACCAGTAAGGTGAAGTAATACCTTCACACCTATATGCTAATGACCATCAATACATTGTCCCTATACCTGAGGTCGCTTTTCACGATGTCACTAAACAACAACAATAACTGTTCTGTAGAATGTATTTGTTTGTTATAAATAATATGTTAGGTTAGGTTAGGTTAGGAAGGTTTGATCGGGTTTATGAATAACAGAAAATATAAGTAATGAGCGAAAATACGAGCTATTGTAGCTGAATATCAACTTTGATGAAGCACAGAGTATAGGTGAGGTATTAAGCTAGATTAAGAGTTCACACTTATGTGTGAACCTCCTGGGATCCGCATTTAGCCCGTTGACGCCTAGCGCCACATTAGGGATGATGACGTCACAAAAGGCGGTAACTGCAGAAGGCCTTATTTCAAAATATGAGAGGCATGCTTTTACTGAATGAGTTTTTTTTATTTGTTAAATGCTACAGTATGGTGTGGGAGGTATGTTTTGAGCGAATGTGAGACGCGCATAAGGAAAGGGTCACTACCGAACTCGCATTGAAATCACAAATGCCCAGGCCTCTATTTTTTAATATAAACGACTGATAGCAGTTTTATTTTTTGCCCTATGTATAATAAACATTCCTTTAAGAAAGATTGTCAAAGCTCAAATTACTTTCTCTAGAACGACGACGACGAAGAAGAAATAGGGGTGACATGATAGAGGTGTGACTGAATGGTCATAGTAAAGGGGAATATTATTAACCTATTATACGTATCAACATGAAACAGAATAGGAAATGAACTGGATAAGTTTTATATTTAGGAAAAAGACCTGGGTAAATACTGGTTCTGTAAACAGGGTTTGAACTCATTTCTTATGTTATTATTATGTAATCTTAGCTATAAAATGATCTTAGACAATGGGAAACCGTATGGTAATACCTAATTGTGAAAAAACGAGCTTATAATGGTTAACGCCATTGCACATTAGACTTGACAGAAGGCAGCATTTGAATCCCCCTTTGCTATAAATATTGAAAATGGGAATAATTACACTATAACAGAAAACGGACTTACACAGGGAAGATGAAGACGGGGGTGACGTCATTGACCATTAGCAATGTCTGTGCATGGCCCACTGGGGTAACGAAAAACAGGTACGCCAAGTCGTGTCCCATCAAAGCTGCAACGAAAAACAGGTACGCCAGAACGTGTCCCATCAAAACTGAGATGAAAAACAGGTACGCCAGAACGTGTCCCATCAAAACTGAGATGAAAAACAGGTACGCCAGAACGTGTCCCATCAAAACTGCAACGAAAAACAGGTACGCCAGAACGTGTCCCATTAAAACTGAGATGAAAAACAGGTACGCCAGAACGTGTCCCATCAAAACTGAGATGAAAAACAGGTACGCCAGAACGCGTCCCATCAAAACTATAACGAAAAACAGGTACGCCAGAACGTGTCCCATCAAAACTGAGATGAAAAACAGGTACGCCAGAACGTGTCCCATCAAAACTGAGATGAAAAACAGGTACGCCAGAACGTGTCCCATCAAAACTGCAACGAAAAACAGGTACGCCAGAACGTGTCCCATTAAAACTGAGATGAAAAACAGGTACGCCAGAACGTGTCCCATCAAAACTGAGATGAAAAACAGGTACGCCAGAACGCGTCCCATCAAAACTATAACGAAAAACAGGTACGCCAGAACGTGTCCCATCAAAACTGAGATGAAAAACAGGTACGCCAGAACGCGTCCCCTTAAAACTGCAACGAAAAACAGGTACGCCAGAACGTGTCCCATCAAAACTGTAACGAAAAACAGGTACGCCAGAACGTGTCCCATTAAAACTGTAACGAAAAACAGGTACGCCAGAACGTGTCCCATCAAAACTGTAACGAAAAACAGGTACGCCAGAACGTGTCCTATTAAAACTGCAACGAAAAACAGGTACGCCAGAACGTGTCCCCTTAAAACTGCAACGAAAAACAGGTACGCCAGAACGTGTCCCTCGAAAAAAGCAAAACGGACACGTTATGGCGTACTTTCCACTACTCTCCTGTACCACTGAGCGCAGGATACTAGTTGCTTGGTCACGGGAGACATCTCCCGTCACGCAGGGTGCAGTCGCACCTCCACAGATCTCCAGTATCAGCTCTTGATAGTGGTAATGGCTCAAAAGGGCCACCACTTACGGGCTATTCATGCCCGTGCCACCTTTTGGGTGGCTTAATCTTTATCAATCAATCAGTTGCTTGGTACACAAGATGCATCGCGCTCATATTTTGTTTTGTTACCATTTCAGACACAAAATTTGCAGGTTTCGTATATCTATAGTTGGTCAATATTAAAACCGCTATATAATACTATTAACGGTTAAAATCTTCTATTTAACAGGCACATACAAGAATGTAAGAACTCTTGTACAGTTATTAAATGAAGTTCAGTGATGTGATAGACAGTCCGGGCATCATAAAAACAACGCGCGCCAGCGTAAACATACAAATATGTAATTAAGAAACAATGCTGAGAAAGGGGAAAAAGGAGAGAGAGGAAATTTCGATAATTAAAAAACACTTAACAAGTCTGAGCGCGGGTCAGGTCACCAATACAAAGTGAGGTCACTCAAGAATAAGATACCCATGAAACTGTTTACCAAACACAAAGGTGCTAATTGTCTAGTTGTTGTAGTTTAGGGAGAAACGTCGGTAGTGTGAGGGAGAGTGGCACAGTAGTGCGAGGAAGAGTGACACAGTAGTGTGAGGGAGAGTGGCACAGTAGTGTGAGGGAGAGTGGCACAGTAGTGTGAGGAAGAGTGATACAGTAGTGTGAGGGAGAGTGGCACAGTAGTGTGAGGGAGAGTGGCACAGTAGTGTGAGGGAGAGTGGCACAGTAGTGTGAGGGAGAGTGGCACAGTAGTGTGAGGGAGAGTGGCACAGTAGTGTGAGGGAGAGTGGCACAGTAGTGTGAGGGAGAGTGGCACAGTAGTGTGAGGGAGAGTGGCACAGTAGTGAGAGGGAGAGTGGCACAGTAGTGTGAGGGAGAGTGGCACAGTAGTGTGAGGGAGAGTGGCACAGTAGTGAGAGGGAGAGTGGCACAGTAGTGAGAGGGAGAGTGGCACAGTAGTGAGAGGGAGAGTGGCACAGTAGTGAGAGGGAGAGTGGCACAGTAGTGTGAGGGAGAGTGGCACAGTAGTGTGAGGGAGAGTGGCACAGTAGTGTGAGGAAAAGGTAGGGAGAGTGGAACAAATAAAAAAAAGACATTATAATAGGTGAAAAGAAAGATTGAGAGAAGTATTCTGGAAAATGAGAAGAGTTTGTTATTTATTATATACCCATATATAGGTACTCCCAGGTGCCTATATATATATATATATATATATATATATATATATATATATATATATATATATATATATATATATATATATGTTGTACCTAGTAGCCAGAACGTCGTACTCGGCCTGCTATGCAAGGCCCGATTTGCCTAATAAGCCAAGTTTTCCTGAATTAATATATTTACTCAAAAATTTTTCTTATGAAATGATAAAGCTACCCATTTCATTATGTATGAGGACAATGTTTTTTTTTATTGGAGTTAAAATTAGCGTAGATATATGACCGAGCCTAACCAACCCTACCTAACCTATCTTTATAGGTTAGGTTAGGTTAGGTAGCCGAAAAAGTTAGGTTAGGTTAGGTAGTCGAAAAACAATTAATTCATGAAAACTTGGCTTATTAGGCAAATCGGGCCTTGCATAGTAGGCTGAGAAGTGCGTTCTGGCTACTAGGTACGACATATATATATATATATATATATATATATATATATATATATATATATATATATATATATATATATATATATATACACACACACACACAATAGGGAAGGGAGTACCACCCCTGGCTGGAAGAAGGGGACCCAGGAGATGGAGTTCAAACCAGCGTTTCACCAAAAGCATATACGTATTACTGTACTGAGAAAAATAGTCGAAAACTGTACGTCAGACAAGGAATATATTGGTAGAATACAGCAATGCGATGGTTCAAATATATATATGTACCAATAATATCATTGCTTTTATTGTAACCTATATGAGATTTATGTGCCCAAATACAATTATAGTATTCATATTATTGAAAATAGTAAAATTAAAAATAATATATGCTGAATTCTCTGAGTGAATCTGCCGATGCGGTGAAGTAAAGTATCGTACAGCACAAGCCACAAGACCTATAGGAATCCCCCGACACTTGTACTCCGTGTCACACCACGTGAGGAAGGGGTGAATGTCGACGCTAAACCTCCTGAACAATGTAGCAGTCAGCGGATTGTACAGTAATACATTCTACTGTAATATAAAGAGGTAAGAGCATCGTTCTATATTCATGTACATGTAGCAAATAACAACAGTGAATGAAGATTTTGAAGTGAATTTTAGAAAATGACGAAAGGCTATGAAATTTTTTTAATTATTTGGAAAACATGCGAAATATAAACTGGAAATAACAAATATAAATAAGGGGCATGTACTCACCTAGTTGTGTATGCGGGGGTTGAGCTCTGGCTCTATGGTCCCGCCTCTCAACTGTCATGTGAGATGGCTGTGTGCTGTTGCGTGCAGTAGCCTTAATAAACTAGTAAAGCAGAGAGCCGGCAAACACAACTCTTAGTTATTAGTATGAAAAAAAAGCAAGAGTTAAGTCATAACATCTTCCTGTTTAGAGAGTACTTATAGTAATGATGTGGACCATCGTTTTTTTTATTATTAACAAGCTTAAGTATACACAGTAACATGCTGCTACACTATTCTATATGGAGAATTACAAAGTGTGAAGTTAAAACTTGGTATAAGTTAAGTAATATGCCCTTCTCAGAGGATGGTTAGTCATATATGGAGTCACGCGATGTGTCTAACCCATTAGCCTGTACTGACAAGCTCTGGGTAGAACACAAGAATATCTTCCAGTATTCCTGTGTCTATGAAGTAGTTACAGAGCTCAAAGTACCTCATACCATTTGGTCTGAAATCATTGATAACAGGCCAATTACAGATATAGTGTTGTTAGTGTGTCCCAGCTCTTGTTCAGATAGTTGTCAATAGTTGCCTCTATTGTCAACCAATGTCTGTTTTTTTTAAAGAGCGCTGTTTGTCGACAGAATTGTATTTGTGCTGCTTTTTCAGCTATGTTTTCATTCCACGTTTTCATTCTACTCATTATGCTCAATTAGTATTAAGCTTTAGTCATTTAAGTTTTTCATGCCCGAAACGCTTTGCGTAATAGTGGCTTTAGGCATTGTATGTACTAGCTCTATCTATAATTCCATCACTCTTTGTAAAATCTCTTGTATGTATGTACCTTACCTAAATAAACATTTGATTTGATTTAGTTTACAATTAGAATGTTCACCATTGGGAGATTCATCACCAGTAGCCACCTGCCATAGTTATTGATATCTCAGCCTAATTCTGGAAATTACAATGCGACACTGTCTAGTACTCACCTAATTGTGCATGCGGGGGTTGAGCTCTGACTTTGGTTCCGTCTCTCAACTGTCAATCAACTGGTGTACAGATTCCTGAGCCTACTGGGCTCTATCATATCTACATTTGAAACTGTGTATGGAGTCAGCCTCCACCACATCACTGCCTAGTGCATTCCATCTGTTAACTACGCTGGCAATGAAAAAATTCTTTCTAACGTCTCTGTGGCTCATTTGGTTACTCAGTTTCCACCTGTGGATGATTTGTGCTGTTCGTACATATCTCGGTACTAAACAAGTTCTTTATACTCGTGCCTTCTGGCCTTTGAGTGTCAGTGACTGCTCTTCTGTCATCCCTAATTTCTGGCGTTTAATGAACAGGTGCATGAGGTGATAGAACACGCCTACCATGTCTGTCCTGCCCATGAGGCTTCCACGTGTACTCATCTAGTTGTGCTTGTGGGGGTTGAGCTCTGGCTCTTTGGGCCCGCCTCTCAACTGTCAGTCAACTTTTTTTTTCCACACACACACCCAGGAAGCAGCCCATAGCAGCTGTCTTACTCCCAGATACCTATTTACTGCTAGGTGAACAGGAGCATCAAGGTGAAAGAAACTCTACCCATTTCTTTCCGCTTCTGCCGGGGATCGATCCCCGGACCCTAGGACTATGAATATCGAGCGCTGTTCACTCAGCCGTCAAGCCCCCTGTGTGTACTTACACGGACACAGGTGGATGCTGAGAGCCCAAATGAGCCACAAAGACACTAGAATGAACTTTTTCAGTGTTTGAGTAGTATATAAATGAAATACACTAGGAAGTGATGTGGGTGGAAGCTGACTCCATATACAGTTGCTCAGTAACTCAATTGAGTTATTATATTAACTAAATTATATAGCTATAATATATATCTCAATTATAGCTCAATAACACCTGTAGACTGACAGTTGAGAGGCGGGACCAAAGGACCGAAGCTTATCCCCTGCAAGTACAACTGAGTACATGCCTGAATTTATTTCGTTTCCATTTCAGACTTCAGGGGGGGCGGAGGGGCTGCGTTTCATGACATACTACTTAAAGCATTTACCCTAGTAAGGCTAACTCCAAGCGTCCTGCACAGACATTCTCTCATTTAGTATACAACATGTCCTTCGGTATATATAACTCAGCAGCACTGTAAACCCGGCATGACAGGGAAGATCTCATTGAAACATTGAAACGATACTGAACAAGTTAAAGGATGTCATGGGTTCGTATCCTGGCCGGGGAGGATTTACTGGGCGCAATTCCTTAACTGTAGCCTCTGTTTAACGCAACAGTAAAATGTGTACTTGGATGAAAAAACGATTCTTCGCGGCAGGGGATCGTATTCCAGGGACCTGCCCGAAACGCTATGCGTACTAGTGGCTGTACAAGAATGTAACAACTCTTGTATATATCTCAAAAAAAAAAAAAAAAAAAAAAAATGTTGAAATTGAAATAAGTTCATTGAGATAAAATACACACAAAGGGATGAGGTAGCTCAAGCTATTCTCACCCCGTTCAGTACGTGTTCATACATATATATTGACACACACCACAAACAATCAACAAATTGCCGGACATTCTGAGAGATAAACATATACAATTCCTCCTTTACACAAGTAGTATGGTATCAGACGTACACACAAATATTTTTATGACTTGGAGGATGTTGATCAGATATTTTCTGCAGACGGTCATTTGTAACACAAGAAAACAAGCCACAATGTGTAGGACTGAGAACGGGAGATGCTTTTTCACCCACAGGGTTATTAACCCATGGAACCGTCTACCCGCCGAAGCCGTAACTGCCAAAACTGTGTCGTTTCAAAATATACCTTGAAAAGATCATCAAGGCAAATGACGGGACCTTCGACAAGCCGCCGGCTTCCTGTCCTCGTCTTCATATATATATATATATATATATATATATATATATATATATATATATATATATATATATATATATATATATATATATATATATATATATATATATATATATATATATATATATATATATATATATATATATATATATATATATATATATATATATATACAGTATCCACTCAATTTAACGGCCTCTTTTATACCGATCTGCCGGTAATAACGACTGGTTTGGGAGATCGGTATCTGGACCCCTCATATACCAGTCTGGCGGTCGATATAACCGAAGGTCGGTATTGAGTTTGTTTTGGCATCGGCAACCCCTCACGTGGCAACAGGCCACCGACCTCCAAGGCCTTGCGGGAGGAATGGGAGGCAGTGATTGATGGAGGGAGGCATTGAGGGGGAGAGTGTTGGGTGTGGTGGTGAGGGTGGTAGGGAGAGTATTGGTGGTGGTAGTGAGGGAGGGAGAGGAGTGGTTTTGAGGGAGGCAGGGAGAGGAGTGGTGTTGAGGGGGGCAGGGAGAGGGGTGGTGTTGAGGGAGGCAGGGAGAGGGGTGGTGTGGAGGGAGGCAGGGAGAGTGGTGGTGTTGAGGGAGGCAGGGAGAGTGGTGGTGTTGAAGGAGGCAGGGAGAGGGGTGGTGTTGAGGGAGGTAGGGAGAGGGGTGGTGTTGAGGGAGGCAGGGAGAGGAGTGGTGTTGAGGGAGGCAGGGAGAGTGGTGGTGTTGAGGGAGGCAGGGAGAGTGGTGGTGTTGAGGGAGGCAGGGAGAGTGGTGGTGTTGAAGGAGGCAGGGAGAGGGGTGGTGTTGAGGGAGGCAGGGATAGGGGTGGTGTTGAGGGAGGTAGGGAGAGTGGTGGTGTTGAGGGAGGCAGGGAGAGTGGTGGTGTTGAAGGAGGCAGGGAGAGGGGTGGTGTTGAGGGAGGCAGGGAGAGTGGTGGTGTTGAAGGAGGCAGGGAGAGGGGTGGTGTTGAGGGAGGCAGGGTGAGGGGTGGTGTTGAGGGAGGCAGGGAGAGTGGTGGTGTTGAAGGAGGCAGGGAGAGGGGTGGTGTTGAGGGAGGCAGGGAGAGTGGTGGTGTTGAGGGAGGCAGGGAGAGGGGTGGTGTTGAGGGAGGCAGGGAGAGGGGTGGTGTTGAGGGAGGCAGGGAGAGGGGTGGTGTTGAGGGAGGCAGGGAGAGTGGTGGTGTTGAGGGAGGCAGGGAGAGTGGTGGTGTTGAAGGAGGCAGGGAGAGGGGTGGTGTTGAGGGAGGCAGGGAGAGGAGTGGTGGTAAGGAAGGCGGAGGGCAGATCTGCCCTCCGCCTGGTCAGCAATTCGAATTGCTGACCAAGGCGATGGTGCCAAACCTCTCACCCCATACTGTATTAAATTTTGTAATCTTAGTTGTAAAATATTTATGCCAAAATGTTAATTTTCGTATATAACTATACATTATTAATCAATAACATGTTTTATAGTTTCCTATTTGTTAATTAAATAAATATAGTTTTATTTATGAATTATGCACAGCTGGCATCTGCGAGCAGGCGCTGACAGATGTCTGGGTAGCCAGGCCTCGACCCCATTAGTGCTCCCTCCTCCATCACCTGCTGTTCTCATGTTATGAGGAACGCAGTGAGGGAGGGGATGGAAGATAATGAGGGAAGGGATGGAAGATAATGAGGGAGGGGGTGGAAGATAATGAGGGAGGGGATGGAAGATAATGAGGGAAGGGATGGAAGATAATGAGGGAGGGGGTGGAAGATAATGAGGGAGGGGGTGGAAGATAATGAGGGAGGGGGTGGAAGATAATGAGGGAGGGGATGGAAGATAATGAGGGAGGGGATGGAAGATAATGAGGGAGGGGATGGAAGATAATGAGGGAGGGGATGGAAGATAATGAGGGAGGGGATGGAAGACATTGAGGGAGGGGATGGAAGATAATGAGGGAGGGGATGGAAGATAATGAGGGAGGGGATGGAAGATAATGAGGGAGGGGATGGAAGACATTGAGGGAGGGGATGGAAGATAATGAGAGATTGGATGGAAGGCATTGAGGGAGGGGATGGAAGATAATGAGGGAAGGGATGGAAGATAATGAGGGAGGGGATGGAAGATAATGAGGGAGGGGATGGAAGATAATGAGGGAGGGGATGGAAGGCATTGAGGGAGGGGATGGAAGATAATGAGGGAGGGGATGGAAGACATTGAGGGAGGGGATGGAAGATAATGAGGGTGGGGATGGAAGATAATGAGGGAGGGGATGGAAGGCATTGAGGGAAGGGATGGAAGATAATGAGGGAAGGGATGGAAGATAATGAGGGAGGGGATGGAAGATAATGAGGGAGGGGATGGAAGATAATGAGGGAGGGGGTGGAAGATAATGAGGGAAGGGGTGGAAGATAATGAGGGAGGGGGTGGAAGATAATGAGGGAGGGGATGGAAGATAATGAGGGAGGGGATGGAAGATAATGAGGGAGGGGATGGAAGATAATGAGGGAAGGGATGGAAGATAATGAGGGAGGGGATAGAAGATAATGAGGGAGGGGATGGAAGATAATGAGGGAAGGGATGGAAGATAATGAGGGAGGGGGTGGAAGATAATGAGGGAAGGGGTGGAAGATAATGAGGGAGGGGGTGGAAGATAATGAGGGAGGGGATGGAAGATAATGAGGGAGGGGATGGAAGATAATGAGGGAGGGGGTGGAAGATAATGAGGGAGGGGATGGAAGATAATGAGGGAGGGGATGGAAGGCATTGAGGGAGGGGATGGAAGATAATGAGGGATTGGATGGAAGGCATTGAGGGAGGGGATGGAAGATAATGAGGGAGGGGATGGAAGACATTGAGAGAGGGGATGGAAGATAATGAGGGAGGGGATGGAAGATAATGAGGGAGGGGATGGAAGACACTAAGGGAGGGGATGGAAGATAATGAGGGAGGGGATGGAAGACATTGAGGGAGGGGATGGAAGATAATGAGGGAGGGGATGGAAGACATTGAGGGAGGGGATGGAAGATAATGAGGGAGGGGATGGAAGACATTGAGGGAGGGGATGGAAGATAATGAGGGAGGGGATGGAAGATGATGAGGGAGGGGATGGAAGACATTGAGGGAGGGGATGGAAGATAATGAGGGAGGGGATGGAAGATGATGAGGGAGGGGATGGAAGACATTGAGGGAGGGGATGGAAGATAATGAGGGAGGGGATGGAAGACATTGAGGGAGGGGATGGAAGATAATGAGGGAGGGGATGGAAGATAATGAGGGAGGGAATGGAAGACATTGAGGGAGGGGATGGAAGATAATGAGGGAGGGGATGGAAGACATTGAGGGAGGGGATGGAAGATAATGAGGGAGGGGATGGAAGATAATGAGGGAGGGGATGGAAGATAATGAGGGAGGGGATGGAAGATAATGAGGGAGGGGATGGAAGACACTGAGGGAGGGGATGGAAGATAATGAGGGTGGGGATGGAAGATAATGAGGGAGGGGATGGAAGGCATTGAGGGAAGGGATGGAAGATAATGAGGGAAGGGATGGAAGATAATGAGGGAGGGGATGGAAGATAATGAGGGAGGGGATGGAAGATAATGAGGGAGGGGGTGGAAGATAATGAGGGAAGGGGTGGAAGATAATGAGGGAGGGGGTGGAAGATAATGAGGGAGGGGATGGAAGATAATGAGGGAGGGGATGGAAGATAATGAGGGAGGGGATGGAAGATAATGAGGGAAGGGATGGAAGATAATGAGGGAGGGGATGGAAGATAATGAGGGAGGGGATGGAAGATAATGAGGGAAGGGATGGAAGATAATGAGGGAGGGGGTGGAAGATAATGAGGGAAGGGGTGGAAGATAATGAGGGAGGGGGTGGAAGATAATGAGGGAGGGGATGGAAGATAATGAGGGAGGGGATGGAAGATAATGAGGGAGGGGGTGGAAGATAATGAGGGAGGGGATGGAAGATAATGAGGGAGGGGATGGAAGGCATTGAGGGAGGGGATGGAAGATAATGAGGGATTGGATGGAAGGCATTGAGGGAGGGGATGGAAGATAATGAGGGAGGGGATGGAAGACATTGAGAGAGGGGATGGAAGATAATGAGGGAGGGGATGGAAGATAATGAGGGAGGGGATGGAAGACACTAAGGGAGGGGATGGAAGATAATGAGGGAGGGGATGGAAGACATTGAGGGAGGGGATGGAAGATAATGAGGGAGGGGATGGAAGACATTGAGGGAGGGGATGGAAGATAATGAGGGAGGGGATGGAAGACATTGAGGGAGGGGATGGAAGATAATGAGGGAGGGGATGGAAGATGATGAGGGAGGGGATGGAAGACATTGAGGGAGGGGATGGAAGATAATGAGGGAGGGGATGGAAGATGATGAGGGAGGGGATGGAAGACATTGAGGGAGGGGATGGAAGATAATGAGGGAGGGGATGGAAGACATTGAGGGAGGGGATGGAAGATAATGAGGGAGGGGATGGAAGATAATGAGGGAGGGAATGGAAGACATTGAGGGAGGGGATGGAAGATAATGAGGGAGGGGATGGAAGACATTGAGGGAGGGGATGGAAGATAATGAGGGAGGGGATGGAAGATAATGAGGGAGGGGATGGAAGATAATGAGGGAGGGGATGGAAGATAATGAGGGAGGGGATGGAAGACACTGAGGGAGGGGATGGAAGATAATGAGGGAGGGGATGGAAGATAATGAGGGAGGGGATGGAAGACACTGAGGGAGGGGATGGAAGATAATGAGGGAGGGGATGGAAGATAATGAGGGAGGGGATGGAAGACACTGAGGGAGGGGATGGAAGATAATGAGGGAGGGGATGGAAGATAATGAGGGAGGGGATGGAAGATAATGAGGGAGGGGATGGAAGACATTGAGGGAGGGGATGGAAGATAATGAGGGAGGGGAGGGAAGACATTGAGGGAGGGGATGGAAGATAATGAGGGAGGGGATGGAAGATAATGAGGGAGGGGATGGAAGACATTGAGGGAGGGGATGGAAGATAATGAGGGAGGGGATGGAAGACATTGAGGGAGGGGATGGAAGATAATGAGGGAGGGGATGGAAGATAATGAGGGAGGGGATGGAAGATAATGAGGGAGGGGAGGGAAGGAGGTGTTTGGTATATATGGTTCACTTGTTGTGTGGTCCACTTGTTATACAGTATAAAGTATATCCTACCTGAATGTTACTTGAAAAATCACTGACATCTTAACTTCGGAAATACCAGAACTCCGGAAATAATGACCAGGGTACAGCCCCATATAGGCCGTTAAATTGAGTGGATACTGTATATATATAATATTTGTGTTCACAAATCTTAAACAAATCGTTTAAAATATTTAAACGAACTCAAATTTTAAATTTCAAAAACATTCTTCCTAACAATATACATTAGTTGTATATGTATGTATATATGTATACATCTTGTGTAGATTGCTAGGAAGAATGTTTTTGAAATTTAAGATTGTGTTTGTTTAATATTTTTGATTTGGATTTACTACGTGCAGTTATTACGAAACAAATATTTTTTGTTTTTGAAAAACAAAAACCCAACCACTTGGGCTGGACGGTAGAGCGACGGTCTCGCTTCATGCAGGTCGGTGTTCAATCCCCGACCGTCCAAGTGGTTGAGCACCATTCCTTTCCCCCGTCCCACCCCAAATCCATATCCTGACCCCTTCCCAGTGTCATATAATCGTAATGGCTTGACGCTTCCTTAAAAAAAAATACGAAACAAATATCTCAGAAGTGGATACAGAACTATGTATGTGTTAAATATTAAGGGGAATTATGCATTGGGGAAAACGCCAAAGTAACGAATATTAATTTAATGAACAAGACACAGGGCTACACACGCAATAAATACAGTTCATATAAACGGGAATGGTACTATAAAGGGTCTAGTTTGTTTATTTATATATTTATATGATTGATAGATCATCAATAACGTACAGGAAGCATGTGGAATGGACATTGCTACTGCTCCAGCATCTCGCCTAATTCTTTTCTACACAACTTCGGCCAGACTACCACTAAGCGAAGTTGCGAACCTCTCATATCACCCCTTCAGGCTCCATTGTAGCAAGGTCTACAACAGCAGCGTCACCGACCTCAGGCTGGCAGCGTCCCAAGTCTGGCTATATAGGCACCAGTTGACATCCGCTGCCAGACTGACTTCCCCAAGACTGCGTTTGAGTGCCCTTTACCCTGATAACCCCAGGGGTCCACCCACGCACACTGATTTACATCTATAAAAACACTAATTATTTAAATGCAAAGAAATTGTAAGCAAGCACTGATATAAGCTTCAGTGCTCCAGGGCTTCATGTAGGAAAAGGCCACCGAAACCGGTTCTTAAAGCAAAAGTAACAATATTAGCTCAGCATTGGCCCTAGCATTGCAACAACGGGACCTGCCATCATCATTAACACCTTGCTGGGCCTACCAACGTTTTATTTTAGTTCATTTATTATGCACCCCATACCCATCCTGTGGGCGGTAGTGGAAAGTGTTACAGAGGCACATAATGGGCTCAGGGACTGAGCCCCACAATTCATTTAGCTAAGCAAGTTACAATCTTGTTGAGCTAGTTACATAATTAAATGCACATCTTCACGCGAACAATGGGACGATGGGAACCTCTCGCGCCGTTGGGATGTCCTACTTTCACAACACGAAAGCCTCATTACAGGAGCAACAATACAATATGACTGGGCAGGCCACTATATCTTGATCAACCTCTCGCCCCATCCTAACTTAGTTTTCCGCCACCCATCCTACCCCTGTACTCAACCTCTGGTTGTGAAGAAGGTACAAACTTGTGGTTGAAGTACCACTGGCTGTGAAGAAGTACTCATCAGCACATCCTCTGGTCATAAAACGTTTAACGTGACTCCTTTCATGGTCACTGTTGTTGTTGGGTGCTTCATGTCCGGTGCATGATTAACAAATAAAAAACTATGTACCAATTATGTACTTGACCAATTAGATTAATTTGTTTTTTTTATAAACTCTTGTATATTCATCCTGTTTGAGCTGGCGGAAAAGATTTAGTCACATAGGCTAAAAGGTTCAGGAATTGGTCCTTAACGTTCCTTAAGCAAAGCTATTTACTTTTGTGGTGACCTAATTACAGTTTTGTTTGCGTCAAATTACAAGGGTACTGGTCCAATTATGGAATAAATCACATAACTGCACATGGTCATGAGACAAAGCACTTAGGAGACTTCTAGGTAGTAATGGGAGCCTACTGACAGTGTGTACCTCTTCACCAGCACAATTGATGTTCATGCGGCCCTAACATGCTGAAGTAATTTGATGAAATATCTGTGCCCAAATAGTCCATATTCCTAGGTCTTCAGTTGTTGATGTAAACAAACATCATGTGTGTATTTGCAGCAGTTTGTACTTACTTCCAAAGATAATTCATATCTTATCCAGGTGATAATGTGCAAGGTGGATGGCTAATAAATTTTAACAAATTTTGTTGTAACACAATAATTTTGGTGGCGAGGCATCATAATTCGTCACTATGATGTGACTAATAAAGCTATATGATTTTTACCAACTGTGTAATACCATGATTAAGCACGACGAAGAATATTAGGCCTTTGGAGAGGTGACAGGAAATGTCACAAAGAACAAAGAATACATTACAAAGAGATCTATATAGACTCAAATGTCAGAAGACTGCCAAATGCTTTTGAATACAGTATTAAAAAAAGCAAAACCGTGCATGTAGGGTCGGTTTGGTGCCCTCTTTTGATAATTACTTACTTGCATGTAGGGTATAACAATGTACATTCCAATTATCATATCAACAACACT
The DNA here is from genome assembly GCF_040958095.1 of Procambarus clarkii. Lineage (NCBI taxonomy): Eukaryota > Metazoa > Arthropoda > Malacostraca > Decapoda > Cambaridae > Procambarus > Procambarus clarkii. The sequence goes on from NC_091161.1 coordinate 46,306,798, forward strand.
ATGCAAGCATGAACACCTCACCTGCAAAAGGACATACATAAAGTGATATGTTCCACTTGGGGCAAACGGGAGACATCTCCCGTCACGCAGGGTGCAAGTCGCACCTCCACAGATCTCCAGTATCGTCTATTGATACTGATAATGGCTCAAAAGGGCCACCACTTACGGGCTATTCATGCCCGTGCCACCTTTTGGGTGGCTTAATCTTTATCAATCAATCACTTGGGGCAGTAGACGTAGTTGCATAGCTTAGTTAAAATACCCTAACTTATCAAACACTTAATTATACAAGCCAATGTTTAAGGTTTATAAGGTTTAAATTCACTCTGCACAAATATGAGTTATGGGAAAGCTGTACGTTTACTAAGTACTAAGTAAGATGCAAATCATCAAAGTTCATCTTTAAATTGTAAAAGTAACACTAAAGAATTTATTACTTGTAACTATATTTAAATAGTTACTATATAAGTTACTTTATGTAAATTATTTTAGGTACTATTTAATAGTTACTATACAGTATTTGAATATGTAACTATATATAATTAAGAATTTATAATGTTTAACTATATTTAAGTGGTTACTATACAAGTTACTTTAGTTACTATATTTCAATAAGTAACTATATATATTTCAGAATTTATTTCTTGTAACTTTAAAGTTATTAATAAATAAGTCCTTGCATAAGATGAAATCATTATAACTATATAATGTATAATAAAAAATGGTAAGGCCAATTATAACATGATGCTCAATAAATACAAAATACAGTTCAGAAAATACTGTAGTAATTGTTACAAAACTGTCAACAGTAATGGATACATTATAAAAGATAAACAACAGATAATTTGAAGTCATTTACTTTTCATAGCAAGATATAGCTGATTCAGAAACTTTGTTTTTAAGACAAATTAAAAAAAACATGATGTTGAGAATTACTGTATAGAGGTGACATGTATATTGGCAAAGTAGGAAAATTAGTAAAATACATATACAGTACTGTATATCATTTGAAATTTGAAATTTTAAGGCTAAATTTATCATTAATCATCATAAAGGTCAAAGAAGACTAAAGTATTTTAAATTTGTAATGCAGACTATGTAAACAGGATGGTGGCTCTAATTTGAGGATCTTTCAGGAGTGTTTACTGTGTAGAAAGCAGCAACACCAGCTCAGGATGGGACCAATGCCACAGCTCTCCCAGGGACCATATGTAGCTGTTCCCATGGTTCCCATGGACCGACACTGATGGGTAGGTATATATTGTACGATAATTTGCTTTAATTGTTATTCTTTCGTAACTGTTCCAAAATAGTAGTACAGTAGTAGTTCTGGATTTGATAGACTTGATTTATAGATAATACTTTGCCTGTAAGGACCTTTTCAAATGCTGTTTAGCTTTGATAAATCCCCTACAAGCAAAATTTCATTTACAAATAAGTCTACTCTAAACTTCTGTCTGTTTCTCTGTCATTGTCATCACCTTGTGTTGTGTTCAACTGTATAGAGTATTTACAGTAACTCTGGGTATCAATTTCAGCCCATATTGTATTGACTTTTTTCATTCTTTTAATTTACTTTCTTTGAGTGACATTACTTAATTAAAACTTACATGAAAACATATCTCGTTTGATTTATTTTTTAGATTTTTATGTTCATCTCAACTGAGAAAACATTTATTGTATTTTGAAAATTAATTGTAATATTACAGTAATGATAAAGCATTAAATTTATGTTATCTTTCAGAAAGAGGAATAATGAAACTAATGCACTTGTCAGAGCAGTTAATCTAAAAGTTATCAGCTGTGTCAGAAATTAATAGAAGATGGTGAAGATGTTAAATACATAAATGAAAAAGATGGGTCAACACTGCTTCATATTTTGGCTGAGAAATACTCCAAAAGAGAAACCAGAGCTCAAAATATACCTTCCCTCCTACTACAGCATGGAGCAGATGTAAATGCTATGAACAAGAAAAGAGAAACCCCTCTCCATATTGCAGCAAGAGAGGGTCTTACTGACTTTTGTGCCGTCTTGTTGGAACATCAAGCTAAAGTAGACATAAAAAATATGAACCAAATGACGCCTTTACATTTCGCTGCTCAAAAAGGGGAACTTTGACACTTTGAATTTACTGATACAAAAAGGAGCTAATCCCAATATTAAAGACAACCAAAAATACCTTCCACTTCACTATGCTGCTGAATGTGGTTATCATGAGTGTTGCAAGGTGCTTGCTTCTTTTTACTCTGTTGGTAGAACTCAAGACAGGCAAGATATTCCACCTGTTTATGTTGGCAGCAAGGAAAGGTCATTATCGATGCTATAAAGAAATGGTTGATGCTAAAGCCAACATGAATCTCGACTACAAAGATGGTGTAGGCAATACAGCACTTCACATAACAGCAAAGTTAGGATTTGAAAAGTTTGTTGACTTACTCCTTGAAACAGGTGCTCCTCCAGACATACAAAACAATGTTGGGAACACACAGTAATGGAAGCTGTCATAAAAAATAAAGTAAATTGTGTAAAGGAACTGATAGAGAATGGAGCTGTAGTTAGTATCAAGAATAATGCTAAACGCAGTGTTCTTCATTTGGCTGTTGCAAAAAAGGCAGATGAATGCATGGAATACTTGCTAACTATTGACAGAGTAAAGGACATATTAAATGAAAAAGATAATGATGGCTTACAGCTCTTTTCATTGCAGTAAAGAAACACAGTGAAAACTGTGCAGTTTTACTTTTGAATGCTGGTGCATCACCTTCAGTTAAATCCCAACACAAGTTATGTCTTCTCCATCTTGCTGCAGAGAATTCTAAACCAATATTTCTAGAAAAGCTTCTAGCAATGCGTGTGTTTGATGTAAATGTCACCAACAAAGATAATGAGACTCCCTTACATATGGCAGCCCGTGCAGGTTCCAGGGAGGGCATGCCAAATGCTTTTCTGGAAGGGTGCTCAAGTAAATGCTGTAGACAAAATGGTAAGACAGCCTTGCCACATAGGTGCTTATCATGGCCACTCTAGCATAATCAGGCTACTCATAAAGAATGGTGCAAAATAAACGTGCTAAAGATGATAGCAATTTCTACAGCCTTACACGCTGCTGCAGCTAAGGGAAATACAGAGTGTTGTGAAATACTGACTGATGCTGATAAGTCACTCTATAAAGAACAAGACAGGAGTAAAAAATATGCTCTAGATATTGCTTTTCCTTAAGGGCCATTATGAGATCTTTAAGCTTCTGCTACAAAAATTGCCGTATAGAAATATCGACAAAATGCCACAAGATCTGCAAGAGCATCTCCACTCCTACACACATAAAGCACTCAAAGATAGAAAAAAGTAAGTTCCTTATCTGTTCCTGATTAATTTTGGACTAATAAATATAGATATCTTAGTAATATCTGTTAGTGAAGTTTAATGTTGAATAATATAATGATACTCTAAGGGCTCATTCTTTTACAGAATTTGTAAATGCATGAATATAATTTTATATTATACTGTCTAAGCTTAGTAATCCAAATCATATGGGGCTACCCCCATTTGAATTAACTGAATATTCAACTTGGACATTCCTGGTAAGATATTTGACCGAAAATGAAAAAAATTGCAATTTATGGGATTAGGTCCAGTGGTTTCCCTGAGATGGCTCCCCATTACTAGGTCACATCAGTTGCAGGAGTCATGTTTGGTCTAACTTTCTTGTAACTTCAACTGTCTACTGTCTATTGGGCACCAGAGCCAAAACCTGGCCCCCCACCCCCTCACAGAGGCACATTGAGTAAGGGGCTATTATCATCACCTCTCACTGGGAAAGCATCCAGAAAGTCAGCAAAGCTTTAATGACAGTTGTAAAATTCATAGATAATGAAACATAGAAACTGCCAAACGACTTGATGTTGTGAGCCAAGCCTGGAACCCTAGCCCACAGCCATTTCCAGTGATCAGTTCTGTCACTAATGTAGGTGACACTACTTGTAGTGCTCTTTGAGTCCACCTTCACAAAGGGTCCCTCCGCTTTTCAGCTTAGTGCTAGCCATCCTTTGCACTTATCTTTATGGATGCCTTGTGTCTGGGTTGGGGGCTTCATGATCAGTGCTCACCAGACTGCCCAGAGATGGTGGTCATGCCCATTTCTTCAGGCGCATAGCACTGTGCACGAGTTTGCAGTTGTGTGGCATGCCCTGCGGAAGACTCTGCTTCACTCCGACTACTACAAGGTGGTTCATTGTCTGAACCGAGGCAAGTCGTTTTGATCCATTGCCCTGTGGAGCTGGCTTCTCAGAGTATGGTTCTCTGTGCAGTTCATATGCAGGGTGTGTCTAATATTCTTATAGATGGGCTATCTCACTTCCATCCCATTTCCACAGAGTAGACTGTCAGCAACACATCATTCCATTGGCTTCATGAGATGTTCATTTGCGCTGGGGTGGACCTCTTTACATCTGGGTGGAACCACCTTCTTCCTTCCTATGTGGCTCCAATCACAAGGCTCTCACATTCGATGCCTTTCAACTGAACTGGTCGAGGCATTGGTGCATTTACCTGAATTTACCTAAGGGCCACTAATACTAGTGGCCTTTACGAGGACAGGAAGCTGGCGGCTTGTCAAAGGTCCCCCATTTGCCCTGATGATCTTTTCTATCCATTTTTAAAACCCAGCAGTTTTGGCGTTTACGGCTTCGGCGGGAAGGCAGTTCCACAGGTATACAACCTTATGGGTGAAAAAGCACCACCTGTTTTCTGTCCTACCTTGTGACTTGTTGAGATTAAACCCGTTGCTGCTCGTTCATGTTACATCTGACCTTTTGAAGAACATGTCGGGATTGACATTGTCCAAATTGTTTAGTATTTTGAAGGTTTCTTTTTGTCCTTCATGTCCTTTTTGTCCAACATGTCCTGAGCTAATATTTGGGCTCAGGTTTTGGTGTTCTAACATGGTTCTGGCAGCCATTCAGTGTTCCTAGTCCAAGTCAGTCACGTGTTGCTTTAGGCTGTGTCTCCCGGCCTGGGTTCCCTTCATTCTAGTGCCTTCCACCTCTCCTCCTTCCTGGCAAGTCTTGTTTTGTTCTTTGTGGTTAGTTAGCTTCAGGGAGCCATTTGGGGGGCCCATTCCAGAAACCCCGTGTTGAATGTAATGAAATGTCTCTTTCTTGAGGATATCCAATGGCTCTACGATTTCCTTCCCCTCCCTCCAGGTTCATTGGTTCATTGTTAGGTTGTTCACCACCTCCCAAACTGACTAGGAGAGCCGGTTGACAGCTGGGGCCGGAATCCTTGGTGGGGGTTATTGGTACTAAGAGGTTTCAAGCTAGTTTGAGTTGTTCTTGTGTGAATCAATTGCAGAATTGTTTGGCAGTTTTGAGGTTCTATTTTCTGTGAACCATCCAGTTGTCTGTAAAGCTTCGCTAACTTCTTGGATGCTTTTTCCAGTGTGGTGGTGGATTGTCACTTGCTACCTGTGCTTCCATGAAGGGAATGGAGCCAAATTCTGGCTCTGGTCCCTGGTAAGCTAAATAGAATCTCCGAGACTGATGTATGGAGCCATCTCAGTAAAATAGCATCAGGGAGCCACCTGGGTTACTTCAGAAAGGGCATTTAATTACATTCAATGTTTTTTTTATGTAATTGTTTCCTTTAATTGCTTAGAAAATTACAAAATCTTTACAAAAATACAGTACAGTATTAAAATAATTTAAAATACTGAAATATTGTATTACTTAAAAATCCAATGCATAATTCAGTTTATAATATTATGGGATATAATATTGTACTAAAGAATTACAGGTATGATAGAAGTTATCTTAATTATAGGACAGGTGTGGAAGCCATTGTGGAGAGTAAGTGGTGGGCAGCAGGATTTGGTGGCACCAAAAAGCATGAAGGAGTTCCATGTCCTAACTTCAGAGATCTTATAAAACTTTACCCATTCCTTGCTTTGAAAGTGATGGATAATTGTACTTCAGCATCTGACACCACAACCAGTTCAACCTACTATGATTTCAGAATATTTGAGGATAATTATTGCATCACTGAAGGTAATACTATTTATAAATCATTGTTTACTTGTCTGCACTATACAGTAATAAAACAAATACAGTTTACAATTAATAGGCATTAAAATACTGTATGTAGCACTGAAGAATTTTCTTGATCCAGCTAACACTATACCCTGTACTTTGCTATTCACTCGTCTATCCATATCTTATGTAAGTTGTCTTTGCCTGCGGATGTATTACTTAAAACTACCTCAGACATAATTATTGGGGGTAGGGGGAAAGGGGGAATTAGATGGGAATGGAATGAGGAGAGAGAAATTAGAAAGAGGGGTGGAAGGGGGTTTGTAGTGTGGTGGCCCAGTGGTACAGCACTCAGCTTTGCAGCATATATATGTATATACTTTTTTTTTTTTTTTTTTTTTTTTTTTTTTTTTTTTTTAGATATATACAAGAGTTGTTACATTCTTGTACAGCCACTAGTACGCGTAGCGTTTCGGGCAGGTCCCTGGAATACGATCCCCGCCGCGAAGAATCGTTTTTTCATCCAAGTACACATTTTACTGTTGTGTTAAACAGAGGCTACAGTTAAGGAATTGCGCCCAGTAAATCCTCCTTGGCCAGGATACGAACCCATGACATAGCGCTCGCGTAACGCCAGGCGAGTGTCTTACCACTGCACCACGGAGACTGTTAATTAAGTTAAGTTACTGTACATACATACATAAACACACATATATACAGAGTTTAAAAGTTGGTTTAAAACCTAACTACACAAAGCTGCTGAAGAAATACAAGAAAATTCACTTTCACAAACAGAATGGTAGACTGTTGGAACAAGTTAGATGAGGTGGTGGTGGAGGCCAAAACCGGTAGTAATTCCAAAGTGTTATATGAAAGAGTGCTAGGAAGACGGGACACCATGAGCGTAGCTCTCATTCTGTAACTACACTTAGGTAATTACACACACACCATATATAGTTAGGTATATAATCCTAAACCATTATGTCATCCTTCTGTATTTCCTTGATAAATGTGTTGAAACATGAAGACATTCGGAACTTTCGTTTCATTTTCCAAGTGGATACTTACGCATACATGTGAATCAACGCAGCATGGGTTTGTTGAACAGATCCTGCCTTACTAACCTGCTTACTTTTCTGGAAACGGTAACTGGCTAGTCAGACAAAGGACTTCGGGTAGATGTAGCTTACATGGACTTTGCTAAAGCTCTTGTCACGGTACCACACGAGAGACTGGCAAGGAAATTACAGGCACATGGAATAAATGGAAGAATACTGGAATGGATAAAACAATGGTTAAAACATAGAAAACAAAGGGTCATGCTAAATGGGAATGAATCTGACTGAGAAAATGTGCTAAGTGGGGGTCCCACAGGGGTCCATTTTGGGGCCAACTCTTTTTGTCATATACATCAATAACTTAGATGAGAATATTACAAACCACATCATCAAATTTGCAGATGACACCAAGATCTATGGTAAAGTGGGAAGTGAAAGTGATATCGAGACCTTACAAAGAAATCTGCATGAACTCCACAAATTAAGCAGCTTTACTCATATCTAGCCAAACTCAATATACTTAGCCCTTGCCAATATGGCTTCAGACCCAAAAAAGCACTAACGATGCACTTATTAGTATGCTTAACTCGATTCATACAGCTCTTGATAAAAAGGAGTTCCCTGTTGGGTTATTTGTGGACCTGCGTAAAGCTTTTGATACTGTCAACCACCAAAACCTTCTTCTTAAATTACATCATTATGGAGTCAGAGGACACTCCCTACAATACCTCAAATCCAACCTTACTGACAGGCTCCAATATGTTTCTGTGAATAATACAAATTCTCCCACCCTACCCATCAACATTGGTGTTCCTCAGGGCAGCATACTTGGCCCTCTCCTCTTTCTCATCTACATTAATGACCTTCCAAATGCCTCCCCACACCTCAAACCAATTCTATTTGCTGACGACACAACCTTCATTTACTCCAGTCCTGACCCCCTTGCTCTAAATGCCACAGTAAATACTGAGCTAAATAAAGTCCATCTTTGGCTAACTGCCAACAAACTCACCCTTAACATTGACAAAACTTTCTATATTCTGTTTGGCAATAAATCCTCTAGTCAAATAAATCTCAAAATAAACAATACCCAAATTTGTAACAAATTAGATGGCAAATTCCTTTGCATTCTCATTGACCACAAGCTGAATTTCCAGGGACACATTCTAAATATATCAAAAAAAGTTTCAAAAACTGTGGGCATTCTTTCTAAGATCAGATATTATGTACCACGCCCTGCCCTGGTGACTCTCTATTCCCTTATCTATCCATATCTCAACTATGGTATTTGTGCTTGGGGCTCTACTACCCAAAATCACTTACGTCCTCTAATTACTCAACACAAAGCTGCTATTAGGACAATATCCAACTCTGGCCCTAGACATCACTCGGTACCCCTACTCAAATCTCTGAATATGTTAGACATTAAGTCACTGCACATTCTCTCATGTGTATTATACATATATAAAACGCTAAACTATAATGCCAATCCTGATCTCAAAAGCTTCATAGAAGGTTGTAACAGAACCCATGAGCACCACACCAGAAATAAATACAGTTTTGATATTCCTAGAGTACGACTTAATCAAACTAGAAATGCTCTACAAATCAAGGGGCCCAGAATGTGGAATGACCTTCCCAACCATGTTAAAGACTGTACCTCTCTCAACCAGTTTAAGTTAAAAACGAAGCTATACCTAATAAATTCCCTGTAACCTACCTTACCCTTCTATTGTCAACCAATGTCTGTTTTTCTTTAATGAGCGCTGTTTGTCGACTTAATTGTATTTGTGCTGCTTTTTCATCTATGTTTTCATTTCTTGTTTTCATTCTACTCATTATGGTCAATTAGTATTAAGCTTGTCATTTAAGTTTATCATGCCCGAAACGCTTTGCGTAATAGTGGCTTTAGGCATTGTATGTACTAGCTCTACCTATAAGTCAACCAATCTTTGTAAAAATTTATTGTATGTATGTACCTTACCTAAATAAATTATTTTATTTATTTATTTAAATGGTCAGATGACTGACAAATGCTCTTTAATGTTGATAAATACAAGACCTTGAATGTGGGGGCATAGCAATCCACGTCACAACTACCAAATTGACAATACTACCTTACAGCAGATATATGAAGAACAGGACCTTTTATCAGAATCCATCATTCACTAAAAGTTGCACAACAAGGGGAGCGGCAGTAAAAAAAAAGCAAACCAAACCTTGGGAATAATCAAGCATACCTTTACCTTCAAGGAAAAGAAAGTAGTTGTTCAATTGTATGTGTCTCTGGTGCACCCCCACCTGGATTATGGCATCGAGGCATGGAGACTTTATCTTCAGAAAGACAGCTGCTCTGGAGAAGGTGCAACACCAGGCAACAAAAATCATACTAGAGATTAGTCATCTCTCGTATCAGGAACAGTTGAGGGTCACTGGGCTAACAACACTGCAGACCAGGCATGACAGGGTGGCTCTCGTAGAAACCTTCAAAATACTAAACAATTTGGACGACGTCAATCCAGACACTTTCTTCAAAAGGTCAGATGTAACACGAACAAGGAGCAATGGGTTCATGCTCAACAAGCATGAACCCATTGAACTACTTACAGTGTAATGAGTAATAGTAGATTATTATTATCTGAAGGTTAATGGAGTACAATACTGGATATTTATTTTTATGTCTTTACAGGTAAAAATGATTTAGGCACTAGCCAAACAAGTCCGTTTGATCCTAAAACTTGGAAAGTGCTAGCCTCTGCTAAAGAGTTGATATCAGATACACTGGTATGGAAGCAAGAGCATCCTGTGAGATCATGGTACAGCACAGATGCTTAGATCTCTTCAACATTCCCTAACTGAGGCATGGATCCAGTATAAGTGGGGATCATATGCCAGGCTCCTGTTTACAGTACTTTTGCACTTAAGGCTATCTCAGTTGTCATCCTTGTCAGCTTTATGATAAATGTCAAGTAAGTTATCTTATGTCACATTTACTGAAACCTTGTGTTGTATATAATTTAAGTGATCATTTTATTATCTAAAGTGCATTATTTTCTTTCACTTGATTCAAAATTGCTTCTGTCAAAGCTTATGTAAATTTCACCACATATTGCACTGTATAAATTTCTATATATTACACAATAATTGGAAAGACTGAATGGAGACAGGCCTTGCCTTATTTTACAACCCGGCTGTCTTAATTAATCAATTTACCTGAAAATATGCGTACAAGTTGAGGACAAATGTAAACGAGATAAGGGGTTACTTCATACTTAAGCTGTCACAGAATTGTGGTTCTTTACTCTCCTAAGTTCTCTTACATTTAATTTAGTAAATTAGCTACTTGATATTATTTTGTTATCTTTCAAATAGTTTTGTGCAGGATGAGTTAAAATATATTTTTCTGGCAGGGACCCCTCAGTAGTTCTCCAGCACCTCAGCCTCTGAACATGCAAAATCTTTTAGTTTTCTTCCTTCTCGGAGCAGTTGTTCATCTGCAACATAGTTTCTGGGGTATTGGGAGTCTTCTCCTTGGTATTGTTGAAAAACAGATACTTTCCATTTCTTATCAGCTATTGTTAATAATATTTTAATAAATAAATATCTGAATTAGTTCACAAAATGCACTGTACATGCAAAAAAAGTGTGCTGATTGGAGTAGCATTCTGGGCCATGTGAAGGTTTCTGTAGCACACGCCATTTGGCAAGTGAATGTAAAGATAGCATTGTTTGCAATATGGGAAATGATGAAGCTGGTTCATATAGCAGACCCAGATACAAAAATGGGGATTTAGGATGCCATTCATAAGATATGTTGTTTATAATTTGTGAACCCTCTTTTACTAATGAATCTGTTCATAGCTTTGTTGGAAAACAAAAAACAGTAGACGAATTACTGCACCATCCTGGGATGTCTCATCACAGAGGGTGTTCTGATTCATCTTTGGTTTATCTAAAACTAAGAGCCAATCCTTTTTTTTCAGATAAAGTGTAGATTCTCCACAAGGTTTCAAATGTGTAATGATTGGGATAGGAGGAGAGATTTGACTACTATATCAAGTTTTACTTGACTTATACTAATGCATATCTGAAATACAAAAACAAATGTCATAGCAAACCAAAGCAGAAATTACAATTATCTTAATAATGAAAGATCAATTAGGTAACCAACTGTATGGGTCTCTTAGAAAAATATTAAACGCCTTGATATAATATGATATAAGATCATTATTACTAAAAACTAGGGGATTAACATCAGATATATCACACTTGACTCAATAAAAATTACATGGGTAATATATCTTAATATTTCATTAAGCATTTAACGTAGACATACACCGATTCTCCTTCGAGTCTCCTAGGCCCAGGTAAATGGAATACCTAGATTAGCCTATGCCCGTCCTATAACCCCAGACCATACCCTCCTGCAAAGTTGGGTGAAAACGTGCCTCAAGTGTCCTGGCCTCCAAATTTATACAAACAGATTCTTTCTTATAGTGAAGATGTATCAATACAGAATATTCATTCTTTTTTTAGGAACTGGAAGCATATAACAGACAAATACAATATGTCAGAAGAAACGTTCTGTGATGCAGTTCTGAAGTCTTCCACAGTTTTGTCAGAGGTCAGGCGGCAAACACAACAGAGGACACAACTGAATCTCTGACTATAAGATCAACAAATGAAGCTTCTGAGTGGAATCCAACTCCATCTCATATAAGTCATAGCTTTCTGCTTTTTTCACTGGTCCCTACAAGTCTTCTTGGAAATAAACAGTGCAATGAAGGTAATTTAAACTGCAGTTAGTTAACATATTCAATATTACTTATATTTAGTCAATCTGTAACTAATTTAGTGCAGTACATTAACAAAAGATTTAAATATATGTATAGTGATATATTTAAATACTCTGACTTTCTAATGTGATCTACAGGGTAATCCAAACATAATTAGCTTAAGAATATCATTGCTCTATGATCTGAAATTATTTGGATTAGCCAGTGCCATTCTGTATGAACTTGTAGAACAGAAGTCTGGGTTGTACAGTTGGGTTTGTTCTCGGCTCATAATCGAGAATCTTGGCGGGCCAGAAATGGTTGGGCGTATTATTCTATTGCCTCATGCCCCTGTCCAACTAGCAGTAAAAAGCGTTCAATTTTGTGAGAACATTTCAAAGTATCGTAATGGATTAAGTCCGGGTATTTGTGGGACCAGTAATCCAAGTACAGTAATACATAATCTGTGATACAAATACTCTTGTAATAGTGTTTTTATAAAGTAACTTTCAGACCTGAATTAAAACTCCATTGTAATTCTAAACGTTATTATTTTCCTTGTTTGTATACCTAATTTTGTTGGGCCTCTAGGAGTGAGGAGGGTGTGTACCTGTTCAAAGACAGGTGTGGGATGAACAAATCCACGAGGGCCATAATGAGGGTTCGAACTTACGCCCGGGATGATCCCAGATGCTGCCTTCCTCATCACAGCCTTGTGGATTTGTTCATTCGATACATACCGCTATTGTGATTTCTGTGTGTAACAAGTGGTGAGATGATTGACAAAAAGGATTAAGACCAGACCCTAGTGTACCTTTATGTTTTATGCAGTAATGGCCGGGTTTTTGATAGTTTGTACTCTAGTGTATGGCTTAGATGCTCTTGCCCTTACACGGGGGTCTCGAGCTAAGCCAATAGGAGCTTAGTATATTATGTTATGGTATCTATTTATTTATTTATTTACAAGCAAGATGGTTTATTTTGTACAAATCCTTCAAATTCATTATTATTAGTATTTATTTATTACAGTATTATTTTTATAATTTTTTTATTGTTATTATTATTTTGACAGCTGAAGTGGCATTATCTTCATAGCAATTTTCATTTTTGTACGACTCCTGTGCATAGTGTTAACAGCCATGTTGCTCATCCAACCTCCTACTGTGATTTCATGCTTGGCATCAAAATGGTAAGAAATATCTAATTTATTGTCTTTAATTTCTTTATTTTTTGTTTTTGCATTTGCTGAATTAAATGTTTATACATTAATTCCACTTCTGCCTTCTATCACGGCCAAATTGTAGCACCTACAACTCTTTAGCAGCGAAATGGTTTGACAAAAATCACTATACAGTATTATAAAAGTTATATTGAACAAAAGTTCAGCGGTAAATGTAATAAAATGTCTTTCTACTGTAGTGGGCCCCTGGGTGGCCCTTTGGTGGCTTGTCGGTTGTATAGCTCTACATGTATCATGTCACACCAGGTCCTTCAGAGCCATAGATAAACCTACCAGAGGCCAAAACCTGCTCCAATCATATAAATGGCTTGGAGGCAGGACATAAAGAGTTAGATCTCACTCCCTGGTAGTCACTGATAGTTAAGCACTCAAAACAGGCAAGGGAGGCTAGATCATCTAAACAAGAGAAATATCCACCAGAATGGTAGATTGCACCAAACATGCAACGACAAGGAAAAATATTATCAACCCTGACAACAAAAAACACAGTAGGTAGGTTGTTACCCATAGTAGTTACACACCTATTCTATTTTTATTTAGGCAAAAGTTACTGTACATATAAAATAGGATACAAAAAGTAGTTAGGATGTATAGGGAAAGCAAGAACAGTACTACCTTCATGGAGAGGCGGCAAGTAAAATGAGTAAGGGGCATGAAAAATAACGTGCGAGACTCAAATATATCGTGTAAGGGGCACAAACTTCTAAGCCGTATACTGGAGTACCAGCTATCGAAACCCGTCTTTACTTCCTTACTTTCAGTATATTGTACATAACTTTAAATCAGAAATACAGAACAAATGTTTTATGATAAAGAAACACCTGAAGCACAAGAGTGATAGTGACACAAATAAGCAGTATTGGGCAGGTCTTCACCAGGTACATTAATACTGGATTTAATGATCAGTTACCCAAGGGAAAACCCTGAGCTCCTGGGGCTGGCACCTGGTGGTGGAGTAACTAGCACAGGTAATGACTCTAGTTGTCAAGATTGCTAATATTTTGTCTTGATGTTGTCTGTTTTGAGTGCACTACTTTTCTAGTTTTTACTTTTGGAGATCTAGCATTCCCTGCACCCTGTGCCTCTTTGAATTGACCAGGTTTTGTCCTCTGGTCTATGAAAAATTTTCTATGAATCAACAAGAGCCTGGTGTGACATGGTACTTGTGAAGCTATCCAGGTGGCTAGCAGCAAGGAGCCACCAAGGCACCGCTACCCGAAAAAAAAATTACAATAAAATCATGTCAACAAATTTAGTCATCATATTTGGGTGTGGGGGTAAAGGCTGATAAAGAGGGGTTTGCTTCCTGGAATCTACAAAAAAAAAAATAATGATTCCAAAGAAAATTTAGTATTTCAAAGCTATAGAAAAACATATGGAGATTACAGGGAAATAAAGTACCAATTTCTATAACTGTATGTCCAACTTTACGCAAAAATTAGCCATAGTTGGTGAGAATCGATTCCTAATTCTAAGCCATACTTCTATCTATAGAACAATCCATTGATCAGAATCACATTACCAGTAATGTACTGTATTGTATAGGGTAGAATATAATTTCAAAATAATTTGTAAAGGTAGAAAGGAAACTTGTGTTAGCCACATGAAGTAATGCTGCTATGAGCGAGGTGATTTTATAATAATAATTCATTGTGTTGGGGGGAAGGGGACAGGCAGCCAGTGTTTTAGCCTGGGATTAGTTGTGGCTGAGAGATCTTGGCATCAGGAAGGAATCCTGAATATTCAAGTGAATAATCAACAAACATTTAGATCTACAACTTGCATCATCTTCAATAACCTGAAATATTCTAATTCTATAATTAAATCATTACATTTTTTAAAGACATTTAATTGATCAAAATTTCCACTTTTATTTATACTATAATGAAGAAATGTTACAAGCTAAAATACCTTTAAACAATATACTATACAGCATATTTATTTGTATAAATGTATATTTTTAATTTCCAGGTACCAATTTGGCAGTGTGGTATACTGGCTCTTCTTATGGCATGGATTCAACTCATTCAATCATCAATAAATTGCCACAGTGTTCAGTTTTCACAATCAGTACGTGGGATTTCATAAATGTTACCTCAAAGGTTTGATGTACATTGGAATTGGTGATATTACTCTTTGCCCTGATCTTTTCATTTGCTCTTACAAGATAATAGTGCCTTTAATCGATTCCACAATCATTTATGAAGACTGTAGTCTGGATGTTGGCGACCTTGGATATAATGATACCTTATCCAGAACCACTTTCTTATCCGTCCTTGTCAATGTACTCTTCTTTGTGTTTATCTGCACAATTTGGGGCTTTCATTGTTTACAATTAGTAAAAGCTCCATCATCAAATGAAAAGGAGTTGAATTGGTTTAAAAAAGCTGCACTAGCAAATTATCTTCTAATCTTGACGTTGCTTTCCATGGTTAAAAGAAAACATGCTGTGGGAATGTATACTGTTAGTAATAGGAAACCTAAGAATCATTGGTAGTGAGCAAATTATCACAACATATTGATAAAGTTACTTTAATGAATACCAGTACTTTATAAATTCAAGCAAGACAATACCAAACACTGGATTGTATCAAGACAGAAAAGTTATTTAGATTTTTCAGTAATTATTCTATGAAGGTGCAAATATTGCATTGCCTGATCTCCAACAAGAGCATTTACAGGCACAAACTGAAAAGCTTGACCAATTGCTTGCTCTTTGTAATCAGTTAAATGAAAATTACCGTAAGCAAAATGAGCAGATACTAGAGATGAAACAACAGTTAGATAATATGAAGCAAAATCAAGATACAGCACGAGCCCACTAAGTTTTCCTTAACATACAATACAGTGGGTTGGGTTGGTGACAAAAAACAACATGGAACTTCAGGTACATGTACATAATCTACTGAATATAAGCAGGCTTTTTTATCTTCAGTTTTATTAGTGTAACTACCAAGTCTAGTTACAGGATGAGAGCTACACTCGTGGTGTCCTGTCTTCCAGGCACTGTCATATAATGCTTGAAATTTCTGATCGCTCGTTTTGGCTTCCACCACCTTCTCACCTAACTTGTTCCAACCGTCTACCACTGTTTGCGAAAGTGAATTTTCTTATATTTCTCCAGCAGCTTTGTTTCGTTAGTTAAAATTTATGACCTCTTGTTTCGTGAAGTTCCAGGCCTCAGAATTCTTCCCTATAAATTTTATAGATTCCTTGTTACTATTTTGTATGTAGTTATTATATCGCCTCTTTTTCTTTCTATCTT
>NC_091161.1:46328159-46413159 GCF_040958095.1 Procambarus clarkii
TCCTTTCTCGAGTGATTTATCTAAAAAGTTAGATAATAGGTGACATTTTGCAATCTCCTTCAGCAGCCATGGTGAGATTAAGTCTGGCCCCACTAACTTCGTTACATCTATAGTTCCTCCAGGTGCTTTCTTACCGCTTCTACAGTAACTACACTATCATCCATCGTTTACAAAATCAATTAGAGGAATGAGGTGACTCAAACCAGAATCCTGTGAATTCAGTGGAATCCCAGGTTGTATAACTTACACTATGTCGTGGTGCAGGGGTAAGGTGCGCAGCTGGGGGTATCTGTTCGCTGGTTCAAAGTGACTCGAATCAGCAAACATTATTTTCTGGCCTTTCATCTCATGACGTAGGTAGAACATAACACTTGTTCTACTGTAAAGACCTCCTGAAATCTTTTAAGTGCCTCACATTCCTCATTATAATTTTCTGTTAGAATTCCCCTTGTTACCTCAATCTGAGTATATGGTCTCGCACTGTTGTTTTTCTCCTTATATGGCTCTAGAACACCTTTGGCTGGTCCTTAGTTTTTTGTAGCAATACCATTTTCAAATTGCCTCTCAGCTTCTCTCCTAACTCGGGGGTATTCGTTTCTGGTTCTCTTTAGTGCCACTCTATTGTCCTCTGTTTCTAGTTATCTGAGCTTTTCACAGGCCTTTAGTAGTGAATACTTTATCAAGTATGATAAAGTGGTGGTCATTAGCTCCTAGAAGCATCTCATACTCTGTCAACATCTGTCTCATTTTGGGAAGACTTCATGTATAGAGTCGGCGGTGGGTTCTCTGCTCTTACTCTTCTTGGATCTGTAATATGTTGCACAGGATGGGTTTCGGTGCATTGTCACCCACAGGATAGGTATGGGGTGCCCTACCACCCATAAGATGTGCATTACCGCCCACATGATGGGTATGCGGTGCACTACCGCCCGCAGGATGGGCATGGGGTGCTGCCCACAGTATGTGGCGGCTCGTGTATAACTATCTACATTGTTTGTATTTGCGTGGTTGCGTTGCGTGTGCGTGGCGGCGAAGGCGTGTGGCGCGTGCCAGCAGCACCAGAGTGCCGGTGCCGCCGCCTGACAGTTGACCGGCAGCAGGGCAAGGGGTCGCACGCGCGCCTGCCACTCTCGTTAACTCGCTCGTGTCGGGCACCACAGTCTACTGGTGGTGTTGACCGCTGGCTCCCCCGGGGCAGCAGCAGCAGGCGCAGGGCACGACATGCCCCCGCTTCAGTGACCAGTGTGACCGCCAGGGAACGGGCCGCAGCGGCCTGGAGTCCCAGCCGCTGGAAGTGCTGGTGGTGTATGTGTGTGAGTGTGTGTCGCACTCCTGCCGCCTCCTCCTGCTACGTGCTGCTCCACACTTCCCCGTGTCACCTGTGTCATGCTCGGGCCCGGCCTGGGCTGACACGCCCTCCTCACCACTACCGTCTCCTGTTATGGTGGTGGTGATGACAGTCCCATCCGCTGCTCGGAGCTCCTACCTGTGACTGGTCCGTTGGAACTCACCCCGCTGCTCGGAGCTCAATCCCTGCTCGGAGCTCAACTGCTGCTCGGAGATCACCTGCTGCTGGAAGCTCGCTTTTGTTAGTGAGAGTAGTGAGGGGGGGCCGTGAGCCGCTCCAGCCAGGTATGAATGTGAGACCCCACTAGCGGCGAGGTGGTGTGTCGGCTTGTGGGAGCGGGCGTGTACAGGCGGCATTGGATCCGCCCATGTCCCTAACAGCACAGGAGGTGGTGGAGCGCGCGGGCGTGGAGTTGTCTAAGTGCATCACGGGTCTTGGGCTTCGCTCCCGCAGTAGGGAGAGAGAGGTGCGGGAGGCGCCCCTGGGACCAGGCGGCACCAGTGGAGGCGGGGAGGGGGGCAGGATGGGCTCGGTGAGGCGAGGTGGGGTTATGGAGAAGGTGGCTAACGTTCTGTGTGGAAACACTGTCGCCTCAAGCGGACTCGTTAATGGTAAGACAAAGATGGACAAGCCCGTCCCCCCAGAGAAGCCCAGTCGCTTCCTGCTGGGGAAGGTGAGGAATGGCGGAATGCCCGGGCCCCCGTTGGGCAGCCCCGCTATCCCTTTCAACGGTCACCAAGGCTCGCCTCGGCCGTTGAGGGCTTCGCGGTCCCCAGCACATATCCTGAGGGGACACCGCTATCTCTCATGGGACGAACTTATCCGTGACGAAGCCTTCCTAGCTAGATTTTTCACGTATTTTTCACCCATCGAAAGGACTGTACTGGCACAGGTGTGCCTCAGATGGCGCACGGTGCTCTACCAGCCACGGTTCTGGCACGGCATACGGCCTGTCCTCAACTGCCGTGAGATGCGTCACACCAACGTCGAGCTCACCACAGACATGCGACGACGCTTCTATGTGTCGGTGCAAAAGCGCGGATTTGATTCCCTCGTCCTCATGTGTGCAAATGACGAGGACCTTATGGACCTGGTGGCAAACTATGCCGTCAACCACACCAAAGCCCTGCGCTCGGTGGCTCTCCGCTGCTCCAACATATCCGACAAAGGACTGGAAACTCTCTTGGATCATTTAAACGGCGTTTATCAGCTGGAGCTGCAAGGCTGCAACGACGTGACGGAGGCGGGGCTGTGGGCGTGTCTCAATCCCCGCATCGTCTCCCTATCTGTGGCCGACTGCATAAATGTGGCTGACGAAGCAGTGGGAGCCATTGCTCAGCTCCTTCCCTCCCTGTACGAGCTCAACCTTCAGGCCTACCATGTCACGGACGCCGCCCTCGCCTTCTTCAGTCCCGCCAAACGTCCACACTCTCAATCCTGCGGCTACACTCCTGCTGGGAACTCACCAATCACGCCGTTATCAATATAGGTTCGTATAGTTCTTGCTCTCATTCTCTTCACATGCCCAAATTGACCGTTAAACGTGCTGCCCTCATTTACCGAACCCTTGCAGAATGGTAGTTACCAACAACGGCTGTTGACGAGTCAGAATCACTGTTTAGTAACTTAAGATATTGCTTTCTTGAATTCGTGAACTTAAGAATCTGAAGTACTTCCTCCAATTATCTGTTTTTGCTGATAATTGCTCAGAGTATGTGGTATATATATATATATATATATATATATATATATATATATATATATATATATATATATATATGACAGGAAACTGGTCGCTCTTGAGTCTTTAGTTTTCCCAATGAGGTCATCGCCCACCCTCCTTTAAGAACTTAAGTGCACATTTACCCCAGGCGCCCAGAGTCTCAGAGCCTATCGGCACGAACCTGTAACAACGTTCTAGGTCTCTGTACTTGTTGGTTTTCTACACACACACACACACACACACACATATATATATATATATATATATATATACATATATAAATTTGTGAGATATATATATGTATACACACAAAAGTCCTTCAGTTTGATTTCAAAAAGCATTCAATATTTAACGCTGATGTTGAATTTGTTGAAACAAAGTTAAATATATCAACAAGTAACAAATATTTGTTAATTAGTGAGAACAAATAATTTATTTGTTTTGGCATTCATGCGTTAAGGACATTGTTTGTAAAAATCTACTAATAATTAAATAACTAAACATGAACATTGAGAATCAATTTGTTATTTAAATTCATAGTATACCTCAGCTACATGTTTGCTTATTTGTTTTGTTTTTGTGCTCAGACCACGTGGTAGACCTAACACGTGATGCAAGGTGAATGGGGGGCGAGATATTTCTTACTGTGATTAATTAATTGTTTTCACATATAGATTTGTTCCATCCTTGCTTGAGTTGACAGGTGTTGATCACTGGTGTGTTGACCAATGTGTTGACACCTTTAGTCAAGCGTCAGTATTACTGTATTCAGGTGTGTTACTGTAGTCAGGTGTCACTGTAGTCAGGTGGCTGTTCTACTGGAGTTAAGTGTTCTAGTCAAGTGTTAACGTGTGAGGTGATCCCTGGAGGCTGACCTGGGGATCAACACGGGGCTGCATGTTGCACGTTGCATGGCGAAATATTTTATAGACTGAGCCCCTCACCAATGGCCAGTCAGGCTACTCTTAGAACAGGGGCAGACTGAGGCGTTTTACGAGCCGACCCCTCTCACGGTCTATGATATAAGGATGTGATAGGAAGCCTCCTCTCCCACCCCCTCCCTCCCACATACCTTCGGAGGAATGTTTAACTTACAGCCCAAACATTTCCTTAAAAATTTTGACAAAGTTTCCTAAGTTATTTCTGGCTTGAATAAGAACGTATAGTCTTAACTAGTGTAATAATGAGATGTATTTTAAGGCAGTGACATGAACCTTATTATATTAATACACGTAGAGCCGGCGAGGATGGTCATACCATAACTAGGTCAACCCGAATTAGAAACTAAGGTTGTCCTCTCCATAGAGGCCATCACTGGACCTGAAGGCGACGTCGGAGGAATAATTCACCAAAGAGCTGAGCCCTAAAGGTGCTGACCTGAACATAAGAACAAAGGCGAGACTTTAATATAAGTGAACATATATCAAGAAGAAGGAAGGCATGAGTAAAGTGAGGAAAGTCCCTAGGTGGAGGCAGAGGGAGGACGTATAGGCCGCAGGATGAAGCGGGTGTGGGGGGTGGACAATCGATACGGGTCGTCCACGAGGCTATGACGTAAACACACGGGTCGACCCCACTCACGTGCTGCCCCGCCAACACTTGTTTACCTTCTTTGTTTACACCTGTCTCTAAGGCAGAGGTGACGCTAGAGGGTGTAAGTGGAGGTGGTAAGTGGAGGGTGGAAGGAGGCATGTGGAGGGGGGAGGGGGAAGAGGCAAGTGGAGGGTGATGGAGGAAAGTGTGTGTGTGGGAGTGGGGGTGTGGGGTTGGAGGAGGCAAGTTGGAATGCTTGTGTTTCCCGTTCGTGAGCACCGAGCATATGGACAATGTTGGACATTTATTTTGCGTTCGTGAGCAGCGCGTGTGACATGATGAGCTCTTATTACTAACACTTCGTGATACAAAATATGTAGCACATTGGCATTATTTCCATCATTTATGCAGTGGTTCTTGGTTTAGATTTCCTTTAATATTGACTCCAATAAATGGAGAAATCTGGTGTTATTGTACTGCAGAAGGTGAACAAGAGGCCTTTAACTGAAGATTACTAGCAAAACAACTGTAAATACAGATAACTTATCAGCTATATAGTAATGGGAAATAAAGGTCAATAGAAGATCAAATTTAGTTAATATCTCACTTCAAATGTTTGTATCGGTCTAAACAAATGAGCTATAAATTGGACCATCGTGAAGAGACAGATGACGTTAATAATGGTCGTCTTTTTATGCAATTTGCGTGAAGCTTTTCTCCTTCCGATAAAACTTTAAATTCGAATTTAAAGAAATGTGTGTACAAAGAGGACAAAATATAAATTATGAGGACAGAAGCTACACGAACTAATAAAGCCACTATTATGCAAAGCGTTTTCAGTAAAACTTAAAATAATTTGGAATACCAAATTATTGAAAGCTGTGTTGGGTAAACACTAAATGCTAAAAGGCAAGTTACCCAAAAATTGGAAAAATTAAAGAAAAATAATAGGTGAGTACAATAAAAAGGTGATACTTAATGACGACACTCATATATAGACTATTACATTATGGAGTCACTATAGTTCTAGCAACAGTACAGTAGTTTATTTACATTTGTAACAGAACGGAAATACTAAGCAGTAATTCACTGCTGGCCAAGTATAGAGCTACCTGCCCTATCATACTCATGCCGGTGATTAGAGCTGTAGAGCTACGATGTAAACAAACAATTAGTGGCTTTAGGTATTGTATGTACCATCTCTATCTATAAATCCAACTTTATGTTTGTAACTCATCTTCTATGTATGTACTTTTATCTGAATAAAAAAAAATATGAATTCGAATTTGAATTTGAAACCCGCGCAGGAACCACCACCGCTTCGTCTTTATTTTAGATGTCCCCCAAGTGCACCTTTATTGATTTGATTTTAATAACATTAATAATAGTAAAGTTAAACAAGTAATATATATACAGTCTGATTACAATCATTACATTTACATCAGATATTAATTTTTTCCTCATCAGCATTCTAAAATAAGTGAAAAAATGGGCATGTTGTTGTTGTTGTCAGGTCGGCCATTATTAAATTGTCGAGTATGAGCGAGGCGTCGGCCGCGGCGTCACCTCGGGAGGGAATTACGTAATTACACTCGTCACGGCGTTCATGGTAGGTGATTACCTGGATTGTTTAAAGCCTTGTGGAGTAGTGGCAAGGATTTAAATACCAGCGGGTAATGGATAACGACGCTGTCACTACGAAACGCTCGTGCCCGATAAAATCACCTGAAATATTGTTTTGTTTTGCTGATTGTAATGCAGTGTTTGTGTTGGCGGGGAGGTGGGGGGGGGGGGGAGAGAGGAGGGGTCGTTGCTAAGGAATCTACGACTATGGTTGTGGAAATGGTCATTATATACCACGCTAGCGATACCAAGGACCCAGAGTGGCTATCGTGCCAAGCTACCAACATCAAGGGTCTAAAGCAGGTATCGTACCAAGCTAGCAATACTAGGTCCTAGTATTGCTACCTAGCTACTAAGCTAGCTAACTAGGTCCAGACTGGTTATCGTAGGAAACTAGCGATTCCCTGACGGATAGTGCTTATCCCTAATTTGGTTGAAGTTATTGAAATAAATATATTCATTTTTTTCGAGGGGATCTTAACACTCAAGTGGTTTGCAGTGGTAGTAGTTAAGAGCAGTCGGCCCATAGCGATTGGACCTGAGAGCAATTGTTGGGCATGGCAAGACGTTTGGGCACGTCTCCTTCCATCTGATACCTCTGTTCACCAGGCAGTAAATATAAGTTAATTGAATTTAGCGGGGGGGGGGGTGGAATCTGCATGCGGCCTTTCATTGAACTCAGTGCGGCCTTTGAAACCAATTTTAAATTCATGTGAACAATAATGAACAATAGCACTCTAATACAATTGATAACTTGCAATGCTTTAATAGTCAGACCTTAAAATGGAAAAACTATGGTAAGGAAATCTGTGATCCAGAAAATATAATAATTAATAATAGTTAATTTGATTGGGGACAGGCAGCCCATATTTATACATACGTTAGGTTTATACCGAGGCCCCCCCCCAAAAAAAAATAGAGTGAGGGGATGGGCCTCGGTAGGGGGTTGCACCCTAGGGAGGGCCACTACTGGCACTCCCAAGGGTGCAACATAACAAGCCAACTAACTCCTGAGTACCTATTTATACCGTGTATTTAAATGCATACGTAAGTTCTTCTGGATCTTAAATGTAAGCCACTGTAATGCAGTATTAACACATCTTTTATACCATATTACTATACGACACTAAACTCTGTACGACTCTACACACAGCGATCACACTAACGTGATGCATCAAATGAACAAATCCACAAGGGCTGTGACGAGGATTCGAACCTGCATCCGGGAGCATCCCAGACACTGCCTTAATCGAATGAGCTACGACAGGGTTAAAGATATATTTAACTTCGATGCAGGTTCGAATCCTCGTCACGGCCCTTGTGGATTTGTTTATTTGTACTGCCCTAAACAAAGCGGACCCACGAAATCTTCACTCAGTAAAACATGGCATTCATACGACGAAAGGTTTGCCCGCCCCTGGCTTACCGGGGGGACGTCGATACACCCAACAGGCCTCCTGTCCCCGACAATGACAAATGGAACCAAATTCCAGGCAAATACAATGTTTACATGTTATATTGTGCAGTTGTTTGGCATTATTTTCGCAAAAAGTCCTTGTGTCTTATGTAGTTGCTGTACTTGCCTATCTTGAAAAACCTGTCCTCTTAAAAATAACGTCGCTTTTGGCCGTTTGCTCGTATGGCCGAAAGTGGACGTAATTTGAAAATGAAAAAAATATGAAAATAAATTTGGGATTTTTTTTTTTTCAACAACAGTAAGTTAAGAGTCCTCTGATAGGTTAGGTGGGCAGGAAATTCTCATAAAGTTTCAAAAGTTATGAAAAACGTTAATTGAAAGTTTCCTCTCCTAACCTGTCTGCGTAAGCCGGACGACTCAAACAGAAAACGGGACAGTACGTCACTTTTGTGAGTCGTTTTCATTTCAAATTACGTCCAAATTTGGCCGTAGCGCGCATACGAGCCAAGAGTGACGTTATTTTTAAGAGGACGGGTTGAGCTGTATGTGTGTGGGCTCGACCTCTCGTTTACTTAAGCAATAAAATCAGCTTCCTAATAAAGGTTGCCGTAGCAATTATTCCAATGATTTGTGTTATAGTTGCTTCACATTTCAAACATCTGAGGAGTCATACCCGAGTATTTAAACGACCGGGTCGTTCCTGGCTAAAGGAACGACTAACAGGACGGTGAGCTGAGGCCGGGAAGATGAATGACTCTCTTGGGGGAGTCTTTCTTTTGGACCGTAATGAAAATGATCGAACTTTAAATGAGCGGTGGATTAAACTTGTCGTGTTTTGTTAGTCGCGTTAGCTCCAGAGAGCTCTAATGTCTTCAGTTTAATCTTGGGCGTTGGAGGCGCTGTGTCAGGCCTGGTGTTTGGGTCGGGGAAGATGGCGAGTGAAGGGGGGGGGGGCACGAGTTTGGGGAACGGAAAGGGGACAAAGGAGAGAGGGGACACGGGAAGGAGACAAGGGAGAGGGGATACGGGGGAGGGAGACAGGAGAGAGGGGACATGGAAGGATGGACTAACAACTTTTTCCGTCCACTTTTGGTACTATTAATTTTGTAAAATCCCTAAGAAAGAAGACAAGAAGGAAAACCTAATTTTTCCATAGGCCTAGTATTGTAAATATATATACTAAATTAAGCCTAATATTGCGCATGTTTGAACTACAAATGCTTATTCAACCCTAGTTCAGGTTAGCTTTATAGTTATAGTTAAGAGAGTGTTACATCCTTTAATGAGTGCTCACCTGAGAACAAACACCATCCTATACATGCTTAAATGTCAAGGTCATCGAACTCTGGCTTTTAAATTACAAAGTAATGAGCGACTAGCTAAAACAAGCTGGAGCGAGGAAGAAAGCAAATGCCAGCAACTGTAGGAAAACTGAATAATGCATGGACACACAACCTGCATCAACGCCACCAGTGCAAATGTCCAGGTGAATGGGGGACTTGTCACCAGCAGTCTTGAGAAGTATGATACACGCCCACATCCCCACTATTAAAGAAATGTATAAAGTAAATAGACCTCCAGAAGTTAATAGATAATGCTTCATTCGCAAGCAAAACTCCAGGATTCCTTGTTAGTTCCCGACGAAATTATTTTTTCGACAGAAAAGACCCACTTGGAAGACCGGAGAAACCTTCAAGAGGGTGTAAAATCCAGGGGAATAAAATTTACACACGAGCATTTAACTGAACAACGGCTACTACATATGAACATCGACCCCGCCTCACTGGCAGCCATGGAGAAAGGGGGAGATAAGAAGATAAAGATTCAATCACAAAACTTACCAGGTGAAGATAGGTGACCGCGCTAACACCAGGGCACCAGTTCCTGTCAGGAGACAAATACCTCAAAATATTCTAGATAATTTCTAGGAGAACTTTCTGGCAACTGGACTCCAAACGACTATAGGTACAATCTTTATCGGAACTTGTTACCCACTGCCAAGCCAACCCTGCCAGACCGCCCGCCTGCCATTAACATAACTTACTCTACATGCCACACTTCCCAACTTTTTCCTTCACCTGCACACCTCTATTGTTTTTACTGAAAATACTTCACTGAAAATGAAAACAAATATTAGTATACTAAAGTGTTGTATCCTTTGCTATACCAATAGTACAAAACGTAAATATGTTTTGTGTGTGTGGGGGGGAGTACAACATCCATATTTTATACATTCCATCCATATTACATCTTTCCTTCCCATCCTAAATCCTTATGCTGACCCCTTCCAAGTACTATATAGTCGTAATGGCTTGGCGCTTTCCCCTGATCTCTCCCTCCCTCCCTGCATCGATATTAACTATAGTTTTCATCATTATTGGAGACGGCAGGACGGAGTTGAGCACCTCATCACTGTTGCATATAATCATCTGTAGTGAGCCAGCAATGATGAATTTGTGGGCCAGCAATGGTGAGCTTCGCGGGCTGAGCCTGTTGATGCTGCTGCTGCTTCTCAGTGAGTTTCACTTTTGATCATTAAGCCTGAATTGAGGTGTTGTTATGTGAGTTGTGACACCTTGGAGCAGTAGTTGTGGCAGCCTGCCGCCTGGGCCACTGTCCTGTTAGTCCTCACAGTTCATTATCGCTAATAAAGCCACAAGTTGATTGTTACTGATTTTAAAAGTAAAGACATATATGTATTGAACATTAGTAGACAGTTTGATAAAGATATCTTTGTCATTCAATTGAACAAACTTTCAGTGTCAATAATGTGTGTATAATTGTTTGGTGTTCCGTGACAAGATGTATATAAATTGTTTGTTGTCATCACTTTGTGTTCTGCGACGCCAAATATAAGAGAACAAGAGAACACTTTGTGTTCTCTTGTTACGACGTTTACAGTCTCTTTTTATGACGTTTATAGTCTCTTGTTACGACGTTTACAGTCTCTTTTTATGACGTTTATAGTCTCTTGTTACCATCATTAAGATCACCATCACCACCATCCTCACCATCATGGTGCTATCTGTTCTAGACCTTCCTGTGTCTACATACCTCCACACACACACACATATATATATATATATATATATATATATATATATATATATATATATATATATATATATATATATATATATATATATATATATATATCTAGGAAATTCCTTATCTACTTAAGGAAATTCCTGTTTTAATTCTTCCTCCCTGGTCTGACACTGTCACATTTTACATCACGTGTTAATTTTCGTGATTTACACACATGTATCTCCGAGTTAAGTTATTGGTATATTCCTTATGTCTCCTCTTGCACTGGATCACCGGGGCAAGAGGATGCTGTCAATAGATTTTCCCGTCAATCTCATATGGACCTGCCATCTTCTCCAATACCAAATGTCTCAATAAAGTTTTCCTGTGTTGTCAAGTTTCTCGCCAGGAAACCTAACTTTATAAATAGAATTTGAATTTCTTTTATTTCCGTGTTCCAATCGGCGAGAACTACAAGTTGAGAGGGAGATTGGTGTGAGTGATTGGTCCGGTGGAGTGTTGAAGATTAGGTAGAGAAATTTCGGCTGCCCTAATAACCTTTGGGTTATTAGGGCAGCCGAATAATTTATAATAAGTTTATAAATTACAAAAAGGACAGGCAGTGAGGTAAGGGAGACGAAGGTAAGAGTCATGAGGGATTATGTAATACGATATCTGTCCCTATTACCTGATATCCTGGGGGGAAGATTGCATTTCCTATAACACTTGTCAAGTCTGGGGCCCGTTATCGCGATCACGTGTGTTGGTTCTTCTGTCACTTTCTCCTGTAACTCTGCCACTTTATTTGTAATTCCATCTGCATTTGTGTACATGATTTTTATGCTTCTCTTAACAAGTGTACTGGTTTGGTATTTTGAGAGGTGTTCGTTTATGTGACTGCGTTTCCGTGTGGGGTGGATAGTGGCGGCTCTTGTGGGGTGGGTGGGGGTGGATAGTGTGGGGGTGGAGGGTGTGGGGGTGGTGGTAGTAGCTGAGAGTACAAAGAGAGCTAGTGTGGGCGGAGTTTGCCTGACGACCGTCGTAGTTTTAATCACTGTTAGTCGTGTGTGTGTGAGTGTGTGTGTGTGTGTGTGTGTGTGTGTGTGTGTGTGTGTGTGTGTGTGTGTGTGTGTGTGTGTGTGTGTGTGTGTGTGTGTGTGTTCGTGCGTGCATGTAGATCTATGCACGCTCGCTTATGGCTGTGTAGTACGCTATTCGTGTCTACAGCATCGAATTTCAGCTCTGGGCCCCCGCCTTAATAAAATGTTATGACTTTCCCAACATAACTCGTATTATATTTTGAAAATCGATATGAAAGTAGCTCCTACTTCCTCCAGGTCTAGTTAATTCCATTTCCTCACTTTTATTACAGTAAAGGTTTCCTTACTCACATATCTGTGGTTTGTATCCATCTCTTCTTGTTCACTGAAAACATTGGTTTATATTGACCAAAGAAAAGACGGGGTTTATAAAAGACCTTGCAAGAATTGTGACGTGGTTTACATATAGAGTAGGTAAGGGGGTTTAAAACCAAAATAACAGAAGACAAAATACCCATCAGAAATGGGCAAGAAACCCCATTTAGTACATTAGCTGATTTCATCAAATGTGAATTCTCAAAATTGTAGTTTTAAAAGAAAAATTGAAGCCTTTAAAAATTAATAATATATCGAACTCCATTATCTGCCAAGGTCTGTGGATACCTGATCTTGTCGATAATTACACATTTCGTGGGCTGTTAGCCGGGGATGACGATGGGTCGTTAGCCTGACCTTTCACGGCACGGAACACTTCGCCAGTCTATGGGTTTTCTGGCAATGATCAGAGCGCCATTGTAATTTTGTCCCCAGGCATGGGTGAAGCGACGTGAGGTGTAATTCACACAGCTTGTCCTCGTAACTCATGCCTCTTAGTTCTGGGACTAGTCTAGTGGCATACCTCTGTACTTTCTCTAGCTTCGTCTTGTGCTTGACAAGGTACGGGCTCCATGCTGGGGCCGCATACTCCAGGATTGGTCTTGCATATGTGGTATACAAGATTCTGAATGATTCGTTACACAAGTTTCTCAAGGCAGTTCTGATGTTAGCCAGCCTTGTATACGCCGCTGATGATATTCTTTTAATGTGGGCTTCAGGAGACAGGTTTGGCGTGATATCAACTTCTAGATCTTTCTCTTTGTCCGTTTCATGAAGAACTTCATCTCTCATTCAGTAGCCTGTGTCTGGCCTCCTGTTCTCTCCGCCTAGTATCATTACCTTACATTCACTTCGGTTGAACTTTAGTAGCCATTTGTTGGACTATTTCTTCAGTTAGTCTAGGTCATCTTGTAACCTTTTGCTATATTCCTCGGTTTTAATCCTCCTCATAATTTTTGTGTGTGAGTATGAGTGAGTGTGTGAGTGTTAGAGAGTGTTTTAGTATAGAAGTATATGAGTGAGTGAATGAGTGTGCAGTGTGAAACTGTGAGTATGAAAGTGAGTGACATGATAATTTTAATAGAGAGTTTACTCATATGAGAACAAAAGGTTCCAAGTAGCACGGGCTATGGTGAGCCCGTAGTGGACTTACCTGGCCCAGGAGCGGGGCTGTAACTGCCGCATAACAGCGGGGCTGTGCCGTGCAATACTTGAGATTTAATTTATAGGGATAAACTTGTATGAGTGAGCTGGAGGTCACGCGAGCACCAGACTCCTGTACCATCTGGGGGTCAGACGCTGACCTTGATAAGAAAGATCCTGGCCTCAAGGAGCAGGAAAGACTGATTCTGGATCAAAGTCTTTATCTTATTGCTGCTTCCTGACACCTGACGGCTGCCTCTTGGTCTGTCACAGTGCATCAGAGTGTGGAGGAAGTGACTGGTGCAGCCTTCAGTACTGAATTGTCGTGAACTGGGAAGGAAGCCAAGATTTGTTTGTGTTTATTACAGAAATGAGCTGTCAAGACGTTTCCACACATGCTCATAATCTGTGAGAGGAAAACACTTCATTCTGGGGTAATTTCGTCCCAGATATTTTATTTACTTATTTATGAAATAGAAGAAGGTACACGCAGAAATCACAATAGGTTCGAACCCTCATCACGGCTCCTGTGGACATGTTCATAGAAGCAGGTACAATGGGTTGGGAAAATACACACACTCGTCAAAGCGGTACATTGTAACAAAGCCACTAACATAGAAGCTGCCACCATCAACACCGAACAACCTTCCCCCTTGTAAACAGGATCACATTGTGAGCTCATTACCACCGATACCGATTGGGATCCCAAAAATGTAAGACATCTCTCGCGAGAGACATTTATAGCGGGTAAGGCTCTCGTAGACTTCATTCCTTAACTTAGAAAAATCTTGCTACACTGCTTTACAATGTGTGAGTGTGTCAACGTAAAGCTGTACTCTATCTGACCTTGGATTTCAAGGCTGAAAAGTATGAAGAACTTGCAATACAAAAAAAATCTCTGTAGAATTGCCTTCAAAAAACAACTAGTAGTTTCAACTCGAAGTCATCAGCTCGAAGTCATCAGCTCGAAGTCATCAGCTCGAAGTCATCAGCTCGAAGTCATCAGCTCGAAGTCATCAACTCGAAGTCATCAACTCGAAGTCATCAACTCGAAAATAGTCATCAGTGTTGCCAATGTATTGCGTGCTTGCAACTTTGTGTTGAGGTAACTTTAGTATAGTGTGATGTTGACCAGGGGGGGGGGGAGTTGAAGTTCCAACGCATTCATTACCTTGCAATTCATGTGCATCATTTGTCACCCACGAAAATCAGTATTTCAGCAAGGCATTTATTCAAGCGCTTCTTTACAGCTGGCTAACTTTACAGCTGGGCTAACTTTACAGCTGGCTAACTTTACAGCTGGGCTAACTTTACAGCTGGGCTAACTTTACAGCTGGCTAACTTTACAGCTGGATAACTTTACAGCTGGGCTAACTTTACAGCTGGCTAACTTTACAGCTGGCTAACTTTACAGCTGGCTAACTTTACAGCTGGCTAACTTTACAGCTGGGCTAACTTTACAGCTGGCTAACTTTACAGCTGGCTAACTTTACAGCTGGGCTAACTTTACAGCTGGCTAACTTTACAGCTGGGCTAACTTTACAACTGGCTAACTTTACAGCTGGGCTAACTTTACAGCTGGCTAACTTTACAGCTGGCTAACTTTACAGCTGGGCTAACTTTACAGCTGGCTAACTTTACAGCTGGCTAACTTTACAGCTGGCTAACTTTACAGCTGGGCTAACTTTACAGCTGGCTAACTTTACAGCTGGCTAACTTTACAGCTGGCTAACTTTACAGCTGTCTAACTTTACAGCTGGTTAACTTTACAGCTGGGCTAACTTTACAGCTGGGCTAACTTTACAGCTGGCTAACTTTACAGCTGGCTAACTTTACAGCTGTCTAACTTTACAGCTGGCTAACTTTACAGCTGGGCTAACTTTACAGCTGGGCTAACTTTACAGCTGGGCTAACTTTACAGCTGGCTAACTTTACAGCTGGCTAACTTTACAGCTGGGCTAACTTTACAGCTGGCTAACTTTACAGCTGGCTAACTTTACAGCTGTCTAACTTTACAGCTGGTTAACTTTACAGCTGGGCTAACTTTACAGCTGGCTAACTTTACAGCTGGGCTAACTTTACAGCTGGGTTAACTTTACAGCTGGCTAACTTTACAGCTGGCTAACTTTACAGCTGGCTAACTTTACAGCTGGGCTAACTTTACAGCTGTCTAACTTTACAGCTGGCTAACTTTACAGCTGGTTAACTTTACAGCTGGGCTAACTTTACAGCTGGCTAACTTTACAGCTGGCTAACTTTACAGCTGATTAACCTTTCAGCTGTCTAACTTTACAGATCCCTAACTTTACAGTCGCCTAACTTTACAGATCCCTAACTTAACTATCGAACATAAGTGTAATACTATGACATCCATGATATTATTCATTAACACTGTTTACTGTACAAGATTTCTGAGTGAATAATGCAATAGGAATTGTGAAGTTGACAGCTGGTTGTCTGGCCTTCAGTGGCCACTCCAGCTTTTTATCCATCTGTATTATCCATCCACCATCCACTATCCACCATCCACTATCCATCTTTTGTCATCATTTGCGGTGCTCCGTCTGTAGCCCGTTACAGCGCTTTGTCCAATGAGCGCCTAATTTGTCCAGTGCTTTGATTAAGGTTACAAAGATATCACCGCTTGGGCTTTGCAAAGATATCACTGCTTGTGCTTTACAAAGATATCGCTGCTTGTGCTTTACAAAGATATCGCTGCTTGTGCTTTACAAAGATATCACTGCTTGTGCTTTACAAAGATATCACTGTTTGTACTTTACCAAGATATCACTGCTTGTGCTTTACAAAGATATCACTGCTTGTGCTTTACAAAGATATCACTGTTTGTGCTTTACCAAGATATCACTGCTTGTGCTTTACAAAGATATCACTGCTTGTGCTTTACAAAGATATCACTGTTTGTGCTTTACTAAGATATCGCTGCTTGTGCTTTACAAAGATATCACTGCTTGTGTTTTACAAAGATATCACTGTTTGTGCTTTACAAAGATATCACTGTTTGTGCTTTACAAAGATATCACTGCTTGTGCTTTACAAAGATATCACTGCTTGTGCTTTACAAAGATATCACTGCTTGTGTGCTCCTTTTATTGGCATTCATTCCACCAACTTTCCTGTTATCTGCAAGCATTCATCAACAGCATATATAAATATTGCAAACTGTGATGTATCATTTTCATTAACTATTCATGTTAATATTGCAAACTGTATCAGAATCATTAATCTTATCCTTTTGGCCATACAGTATTTAACAGCATTAAATATATATATATTATATATATATATATTTATATATATATTTATATATATATATATATATATATATATATATATATATATATTCACAACTAGGTGTGTGTACTCACCTATTTGTGCCTGCAGGATCGAGCATTGACTCTTGGATCCTTGTGTGTGTGTGTGTGTGTGTGTGTGTGTGTGTGTGTGTGTGTGTGTGTATTGCATTGCTATTATGGACATTTTGGAAGGAATCATACGAGTTTTTCAATGATTATCTATTTATATATCTTGATATGTTGATGTTTGTTACAAGGAATCACGTGTGTGTGTCTGGCCGAGCGTGGCTCCTGGCCGTCTGTGTTCCTCTCTGTTTATATATTTGGCCACACATTTGCCAGCTGTGTGTTGACGAACCCCCATATGTTTTGTGTCGGTAATATTGCCTCGCTTAGCTCATGCTCATCCTCCTCATTGTCTTCACTATCGTTATCATAATGAGCCTTATGATCATCATACCTACCAGTCATCCGCGTTATAATGATCATTATTACTGACGCTCGGGGTGAGATGTGGCAACACTGGTCCATGGGGTCACTATAATAAACCTTGACAGTATTATTCTCCCGCACGCCAACCTCACAGTTTCATGACAATTCCCATCTTTCACCCGCCCAAATAAACCTTATTTAGATAAGCGGAAATCACGAAATCTATCATGAATTATCATGCAATTTGGCGGGAAGGAAAAGAAACGAAAAGCTAATTTCAATACATGGAATTGTTTTTATTTCAGGAGCTAATTTTTGGTGATGAGAGCGAGGGTGAGTAGTGAATAAGGAAGGTGGAAAGTGTGTTGATAGTGTGAGCTTGGGAGCACGCTATGTGCTCGCAACTCCAGGCACAAGTCATGTCTCATTTTGAAATTATGTCTCATGGTTTTGTCTGTGGCAAGTGGAAGAGATGATGAGAGCTTTATGTCTCACCGTCACGTGGAGTTGGGACAGTACAATAACAAGTGTGGTGTTTGTATGTGTCCTCACCGCGTGTGTTCTCTTTGGCTGGATGAAGGTTGTGTGTAGTGTAGCTGAGGTCCGCTGGGTGTGTTGCTGTGGGGCTTACCACGCCGCACAGTGTGTCGTGGTGGTGTTTGCTTAGTTGTGCTTGCGGGGGTTGAGCTCTGGCTCTTTGGTCCCGTCTCTCAATTGTCAACTGGTGTACAGATTCCTGAGCCTATTGGGCTCTATCGTATCTACATTTGAAACTGTGTATGGAGTCAGCCTCCACCACATCACTGCATAATGCATTCCACTTGTTAACTACTCTGACACTGAAAAAAGTCTTTCTAACGTCTCTGTGGCTCATTTGCGTACTAAGTTTCCACCTGTGTCTCCTTGTTCATGCCCTGCCCGTGCTAAAGAGTTTGTCTTTGTCCACTCTATCAATTCCCCTGAGAATTTTGTAGGTGGTTATAATGTTTCCCCTTACTCTTCTGTTTTCCAGGGATGTGAGGTTTAGCTCCTTTAGCCTTTCCTCGTAGCTCAATTCTCTCAGTTCTGGGACGAGTCTGGTGGCATACCGCTAAATGTTCTCTAACTTTGTCTTGTGTTTAACTAGGTATGGACTCCAGGCTGGAGCTGCATATTCCAGGATTGGCCTAACATAGGTGGTATACAGGGTCCTGAATGATTCCTTACAAGTTTCTAAAGGCAGTTCTTATGTTGGCCAATTTAGCATATGCCGCTAATGATATCCTTTTGATGTGGGCCTCTGGGGACAGGTTCGGTGTGATATCAACCCCCAAATCTTTCTCTCTATTTGACTCTTGCAGGATTTCACCTCCCAGATGGTACCTTGTGTTCGGCCTCCTGCTCCCTTTGCTTAATTTCATTACTTTACACTTTTCTGAGTTGAACTTTAGTAGCCATTTTCTAGACCATTCCTCCAGTTTGTCAAGGTTGTCCTGTAGTCTCTGTCTTCATCTGTCTTGATTCTTCTCATAATTTTTGCATCATCAGCAAACATAATGAGAGGAGACAGAGGACCACACGACACAGTGTGTGGTGGTGGTGGGAGACAGAGGACCCCACGCCACACAGTGTGGTGGTGGTGGTGGGAGACAGAGGACCACGCCACACAGTGTGGTGGTGGTGGTGGGAGACAGAGGACCACGCCACACAGTGTGGTGGTGGTGGTGGGAGACAGAGGAGACAAGGTGCACTCTTGCGAGTCAGAGGCAACAAAGACTGGGAGTGTGTAAGGTTACGACATCCCTGACCGCCCGCGCCACCTCAAACGCCCCACTTGTGCAACCTCTTGTCTGTAGAGTGTGAGCCAGGTCGCCCAGTGACTTCGGTGTCTTGTGTGTATTCACCTAGTTCACCTAGTTGTGCTTGCGGGGGTTGAGCTCTGCTCTTTCGGCTCCCCTCTCAACTGGTAGTCAATCAACGATAATTTTTTCACACACACCCGGGATTACGAGTCTTGAGTGCTGTCCACTCAGCCACCAGGTGCCCCTGTTGTGTGGAGGACTCAGAGTGGTTAGATGTTATGGTGGCGCGTGCGCACGCACACGCACAGCAGAGACATCAGAGTGGAGAGAGTCACAATAACGTGGCTGAAGAATGTTGACCATACCAAACACTAGAAGGATCGAATTCTTCACAATCGACTTGAGAATGGTTTAGGACGGGCCGATACGTCGTCGTCCCTTCACCTTCTAGTGTGTGGTCTGGTCAACAGAGTGAAGAGACGTTATGGGTACCACAAGGGGTTGCTTCTAGGGCCCATCCTGTTTCTAATATATATCAATGACCTGACAGGAAATTGACCCCTTCATATAAATCTTTGCAGATGATGCAAAAGTAATGAGAATTCGGGCCAGAGAGAGATTGTGAGGCATTGCTGATGGAATTGAACACTCTAAAAATGGTTTGGAAAATGCTTGCTGGAGTTTAATCCTGGCAAATGCAAACTTATGAGGATTGGAGCAGTAGTGCGAAGACCATGCAGTATATCAGTGTAGGATGAAGGGAAGACAGATTCGTCAATCAGAAAAGGAGAAAGACATGGGAAGGGAACTATCAGGGAAAAGCGCCAAGCATTACGACTATATAGCACTGGGAAGGGGTCAGGATAAGGATTTGGAGTGGGAAGGGAGGAAAGGAATGGTGCCCAACCACTTGGACGGTCGGGGATTTAACGTCGACCTGCATGAAGCGAGACCGTCGCTCTACCGTCCAGCCCTGGACGGCAGAAAGAAAGACCTGGGAGTGGACATAACCCCAAACCTGATGCCAGAAGCCCACAATATCAGGATAACAACAGCCACATATGATTTACCAGCCAACATCTGTGTATCCTTCAGAAACTTGGACAAAAGAGGCTTTCTGGGCCCTATATACAGCGAAGATTCGACCCCACACTTTAATGTGTATCACCACCATGGAATCCTTACATAAAAAAATGTAAGGAAATACTAGAAAAGGTTCAAAGATATGCAATGAGACTCGTTCCAGAGCTGAAGGGATTGAACTGTGAGGAAAGACCGAGATAACTGGACGTTACCACACTGGAGGTAAGGAGAGATAAGGGATATAACAACACATAAGATTCTAAGGAAAATTGATAAGGCAGACAAAGCAGCATTGTTCAGAGCTTGGAACAGCAGAATGAGGGGTCATAGATGGTAGTTGGAGACGCAAATGAGTCACAGAGACGTCAGGAAGAACTCTCAGTGTTATAGCTGGCAATAAATGGAACAGGTTAGACGTCAAAGTTGTTGAAGCTAATTAGAATCAAAATGTTAATTGTAAATGTGATAACAGCGTGACAAATGAGTTATTGCAATTATCTAAGAACGTTTGGAAGACTGGGGCTAGGACCCTAGCTTGACCTTGCAATCACACACACACACACACACACACACACACACACACACACACACACACACACACACACACACACACACACACACACACACACACACACACGTACGTGCCTCACGAAGGGTTACTGCAACAGTAATGTTGCATACGAAACGAAGAAGCTCTGGAAAGAAAGGTATACATAAGAGACTAATGGGGCAGAACATTACCTCGCGGCTGATGCTATAGAAAGGAGCTGAAGCCAGGAAAAGCGAGCCTCACCTTCCCTCTTTCTCTGGTCGAGGCACCGAGAGGTCTTCCAACCACCAGTCACACCCGCTCTTTGTGGGAAAAGTCTTTGATTCACAGAGTAATTTATCATATTTTTTATTTTTTATCTGGGAGAAAATTATCTTTGTGTCTCT
This sequence comes from Procambarus clarkii, assembly GCF_040958095.1. NCBI lineage: Eukaryota > Metazoa > Arthropoda > Malacostraca > Decapoda > Cambaridae > Procambarus > Procambarus clarkii. The sequence goes on from NC_091161.1 coordinate 46,348,935, forward strand.
CTCTGTTTCTCTCTATCTCTGTCTCTCTCTGTTTTTCTCTGTCTCTGTCTGTCTGTCTCTCTGTCTGTCTCTCTCTCTCTCTCTCTCTCTCTCTCTCTCTCTCTCTCTCTCTCTCTCTCTCTCTCTCTCTCTCTCGCGAATATTTTCCTACTTTAAAACGGGATCAAGTGAGTTAGCAATAACATTCCTACATTAAGTCCTCAAGCCAGGAGCTGTTAACCAGCATCTGTTCATTTCAATGCCAGGCCCTTCAAGCTGATGTGAGTTAGTTTATGTGTGCACTCACATTAGGCGGAGAGTCATCCTGATCCTTGCATGGGGTCGCTCCGTATATCTGGGTTATGTGCTTGTTGAGAGACAAGGATCTGAATCAGATCTGATCCGCCCCTTTTGGCGGGGCTTGCGGTTATGAGGAGTGGGGTTTTTCTTAACCCCCCCCCCCTCTCTGTGCATGTTTTTGGGAGTCGGCCCCTCCCCCGGGATCGGTTCCCCGTCCCTTGAATCCGTCTGGTCCGTCCTGTCGGTGGGTACGTTTCTCCACCCTTCATCTTCGGACAGGCCTTCACAGTCATGTTTCCCTCTTCTCGGGGATCTGCATGATTTTTGGTCTCATGTGCAACTTTGCCATCCGTGCCTTCATGTTTCACGTTTGCTTCTTTATGTTCTAGGAGGATCGGAAAGATTTTGTTTCTTCCCGTATTCTTGGAACATCTGTCGTCTTCCGGTCCTTTCTGGGGCTTGAAAGTCCTTCTCCAAGCTTTTCGTTTTTCAGTCCTGTTTCGTTCTTTCGTGTTTGTCTCTTCTCTCCGTGTACTGTCCTGCGCTGCACATGGTTGCCAAATTGGGCTCCTTGTAGCGTGGTTAGGCTCTTTGTAGCCCAAATGGGACGCTGTGCTGTGTTTCTTTTTGCTCCTTCCTGCTCTTTTCGACTACGGTTGGCGGCTACCCTGTGTACTCTCATATGAGTTTCAGTAATTAACGTCACTTGTCTATTTTCTAGTCACATTCGTGATTTCTTTCTTCAGCTCGTGACTTCTGGCGACCCACGTCTGGCATCCCTGCTGCGCATACACTGTGCTTGTTTGTTTTGAAACGGACGGTGTGCACGTGAGTTGGTGTTTTGCATCCCTTTTTTCTCGGGTGCTTCACTTCTCGCTCTTCTCCATTCTTCAGTCCGTGCCCGGTGGCTCTTGGGAGTGTTCTGGATTGCTGCTATGGGGCGGATGCAGGGTTTTCCCTGCGTATGGGTGTGGGGCTCCTCCGTCGCCTCTACCCTGTTCTGCATATGCAGCTCTGCCTTCTTCCACTGGCAGTGCTCCCGGGATCTTCTCAGCTATGTGTTGTGACACGTTCATGCCTACGTTCTGCAGGTGAGTTTATGATGTCTGGCTTCTCTTCAGCCAGGTGCTGGTTAATGATTTTTGGATACGAATATACGAACATCGGAACATAGATGACTGCAGCAGGCCTATTGGGCCATACGAGGCAGCTCCTATTTCTACCCATCCAGTCCCACTCTTATGCATGTCCAGCCCATGCTTGAGTCCAGATAGGGGCCCTACCTCCACCAGGTTACGAGGTACAATGGTGGGGGTATGTGTTATGGGGTAAGTGTTCCTGTCTGGATGTTCTGAGGTGACATTTTGCAGCAGTTTTCATGCTGTGGATATGTAATTACCTAAGTGTAGTTACAGGATGAGAGCTACGCTCGTGGTGTCCCGTCTTCCCAGCACTCTTTGTCATATAACGCTTTGAAACTACTGACGCTCTTGGCCTCCACCACCACCTCACCTAACTTGTTCCAACCGTCTACCACTCTGTTTGCGAAAGTGAATTTTCTTATATTTCTTCGGCATCTGTGTTTAGCTAGTTTATATCTATGACCTCTTGTTCTTAAAGTTGCAGGTCTCAGGAAATCTTCCCTATCGATTTTGTCAATTCCTGTTACTATTTTGTATGTAGTGATCATATTGCCTCTTTTTCTTCTGTCTTCTAGTTTTGGTATATTTAATGCCTCCAACCTCTCCTCGTAGCTCTTGCCCTTCAGCTCTGGGAGCCACTTAGTAGCATGTATTTGCACCTTTTCCAGTTTGTTGATGTGCTTCTTAAGATATGGGCACCACACAACCGCTGCATATTCTAGCTTTGGCCTAACAAAAGTTGTGAACAATTTCTTTAGTATATTGCCATCCATGTATTTAAAAGCAATTCTGAAGTTAGAAAGCATGGCATAGGCCCCTCGCACAATATTCTTTATGTGGTCCTCAGGTGATAGTTTTCTATCTAGAACCACCCCTAGATCTCTTTCTTTATCAGAATTCTTTAAAGATTTCTCGCATAATATATAGGTTGTGTGGGGTCTATGTTCTCCTATTCCACATTCCATAACATGACATTTATTAACATTAAATTCCATTTGCCAAGTGGTGCTCCAGATGCTTATTTTGTTCAGGTCATCTTGAAGGGCATGACAATCATCTAAGTTGCTTATCCTTCCTATTATCTTAGCATCATCAGCAAACATGTTCATATAATTCTGTATACCAACTGGTAGATCATTTATGTAGACAAAAATTTATGTTGGGGATTGGTTGTGGATTATTGTTTGGCCCTTCCGTACTTCTTCCTGGGGCCTTACTTGTTCATATGGGTTAATGGTGTCATGGCCCTGTTTTTCATGGTCTTATCTGGGTCACTCTTTCCTTGCACGTCTTGCAGTGCTTGGCTTAGACCTTTCATATACATTGGGTTCTCTGTTAGTCTCTGTAGACCTTTCATATACATTGGGTTCTCTGTAGGTACTTACCTAGTTGTGTTGGAAGAGTTGGGCTCTGGCTTTTTGGTCCCGCTTCTCACCTGTCATTCGCTCATGTGCAGATTCCTGGGCCTGCTGGGCTCTTATCATATCTGCGCTTGAAGCTGTGTGTGGTGTCATCTTCTAACACATTGCTTCCTCATGCATTCCGCTTGTCTACTACTGACACTGCCATACTTCTTTCCCTTGTCTCTTTGGCTCATTTGGACTCTCATTCTACTGGTGTTCCCTGGTGCGTGTGCCCCTGGGGTCTCGTAGTCGATCTTTCTCTACCTTATCGCTTCCTTTGGGAATCTTCGATGTGGTGATCATATCCTCGTAGCTCGTACTCCTTGGTTCGGGTACTGGTCTGTTGGCGTACCTTTGCACCATTTTTCCTTTTTGCCTGGTTGATACCTGGTTGATGGGGTTCTGGGAGTTCTACTCCCCAAGCCCGCCCGAGGCCAGACTTGACTTGTGAGAGTTTGGTCCACCAGGCTGCTGCTTGGAGCGGCCCGCAGGCCCACATACCCACCACAGCCCGGTTGGTCCGGCACTCCTTGAAGGAAATAATCTAGTTTCCTCTTGAAGATGTCAACGGTTGTTCCTGTAATATTTCTGATGATCGCTAGTAGGACGTTGAACAACCATGGACCTCTGATGTTCATACAGTGTTCTCTGATTTTGCCCATGGCGCCTCTGCTCTTCACTGGTTCTATTCTGCATTTTCTTCCATGTCGTTCACTCCAGTACGTTGTTAATTTACTGTGCAGATTTGGGACCAGTCCTTCCAGTATTTTCCATGTGTATATTATTTGGTATCTCTCTTGTCTCCTTTCTAGTGAGTACATTTGGAGAGCTTTGAGACGATCCCAATAATTTAAGTGCTTTATCTCGTCTATGCGTGCCGTATATGTTCTCTGTATTCCCTCAATTTTAGCAATCTCTCCTGCTCTGAAGGGGGAAGTGAGTACTGAGCAGTACTCAAGACGGGACAACACAAGTGATTTGAAGAGTACAACCATTGTGATGGGATCTCTGGACTTGAAGGTTCTCGTAATCTGTCCTATCATTTTTCTGGCTGATGCAATACTTGCTTGGTTATGCTCCCTAAACGTTAGGTCGTCGGACATCATTATTCCCAAATCCTTGACATGCTGTTTACCTACTATGGGCAGATTCGATTGTGTTTTGTACCCATGTATTATGTTTAAGATCCTCATTTTTGCTGTATCTGAGTACCTGGAATTTATCACCGTTAACCCTCAAACTGCTAGGGGCCCAAATGGAATTCACACCCACAGGCGCAACAAAAAAAATTCCAAAAAATTCTTTCGTCTTATAGAAGTGTTCATTTTTGTTCCCTGATCACGGAAAAAATAAAAAAAAATCGTAGGTGGCATATTTTAGCCGCAATAGGGTAGGGAAGTGTGGCAAAAAAGGGGCGTTGGCAGAGCCTTCGCCAGACGAGGTCTACTCCGCCCGAGCTGTCAGACGGCAGTTGCCACAAATATATTTTTACCTAATTATTTCAATGTCTCTGATTTTTTCTTTTTTTTTTGCAGTAATATTATTCCATACAGTGAATTGTGGTATATTTATATTATAAAATGTGTGAACCATCGCTGTACTCAAAATTATGGTGTGCATATTAGTGATTCAATTATTATGTTCATAAAACAATAAACAAATAGTTTTGCTGTTGTTACACTATATACACAGGTTCTATATAAGTATTTGCAGGTTTTGTACACCATAACGAACTACCAAGTTGGTCTTGTGAGTCAAAAAGCAACGAGGAGTGAAACACCAAACACCAGCGAGCCACTCACTGCCACTCCCTCCCTCAACACCACCTCACTCACCCTCATTCACCTCCCACAATACTCTTTTGTATTTATTCACTATACACAGACGTTATATATACGTATTTACATGTTTTGTTCACCATAACTGTACATCTAAGCTTATATGGTGAGTGAAGGCCATAAGACGTAGCTACTCACACAGTCAGCTGATCGGCGGCCGCCCTCAAGGCCAGACGCACTAATATTTGTCATCCAACAATATTGTTTGTGGTGTTATTATGCTATATACACACATTATATATAAGTATCTACCTGTTTTATTCACTATACCTGAACAAATAAGCTGGTATGGTGCCCAAAGACCATAGTGGCCATCAGTAAACACCATGCCAAGTCGTGCAGACGACGCTCCTCCCTCACCAAAATGGCGGCTCCCAACCTACTCCTCTCGCTGTTATCTCACACTATACACACGTTATATATAAGTATCTACATTTGTGTTCACCATGGCGAACCACTAAGCTGGTATGGTGAGTGCAGTCAATAAATGGTGACCACACACAGTCAGAAAACGACACCACAACCCTCCCTCCCACAGCCTTACTCCTCCCTCCATGGAGCACAGCGCTAAATATCACCACAATCCTGCTATTATCAGAATCCTGGTCAGTTTTATCACAGTCAGGGGGCTTCAGTAATACTATCACTGCTAAATAATTGCAGTATCATTTATATTATGGTATTTGTAGGCGATGCTGTGGTCACAAGCTGAACAGCGGTGCTGTGAGCTCGTGCTGCGTGCGCTAGCCTTGGTGGCTTGCTCAATACTGACGCTGTAACACCCAAGAATGTTGGCCTGGATTTTTTTCTAGGTGGCATCTGGCAACTATCGGTCGTGGCTGTACTATAGCTGCCCCTATCCCAGGCGGGGCGTTTAAATTATAGCGCTAGACACGAAATCATATATAAATGATGGTTTTGTCACTGATATCATTTATATATGATATGCGCGGTTTGAGGGTTAAACCTCATGACCTAGATTCAGGAAGCTCTGTGTATTTCTTCGTAAGTGGGTTTGCTACGAAGGTTCCTAAGTGCGCCCTAAGAAGATGCTTAGGTGCGATTCAATAAGGTATACTTAGGAAGAAAATTGTTGGTTCACCTGCGTGCCGATAGAGGTCACTACTGTGTTTCGTTTGGCCAATCAGAGAGCAGCAACATTCTTCATATTGAAGATTTAGCGCTGGCTTATCGGAGCTCTACTGCCTCCTATTTACGTCGAATTTTCTTATAAAATTAGTATATTTCGAAGTAAAACAATGTTTTTTCAACTTCTACAGCCAGCACCGACATTGTAGTAAACAAATATGTTACATTTGTTGTTTACCTACGTAATTCTAAGATACTGTGTAGCTGTCCTTGTTGCTCGGAAGATGCGCTGACAATTATTGTATATATTTACTGAATTTACCCAAGGGCCACTAACTATCTAGTGACCTCGAAGAGGACAGAAAGCCGGCGGCTTGTTAAAGGGCCCGCCAATTGTCTTAATGATATTTTTTAGCTGGAATTTGGCATTTACGGCTTCAGCGGGTAGGCGGTTCCATGGGTTTATAGCCCTCTTGGTGGAAAAAAAAACATCTGTTTTCAGTCCTACTTGAGAGAACATACTCTCCAACACTATATCTGTGATTGTCGTGTTATCAGTGACTTCATACCAAATGGTATGAGGTATTTTGAGCTCTGTAATTACTTCATACACTCAGGAATATTGGAAGATATTCTTGTGCTGCACCCAGATTTTGCCAGTGGAGGCTAATAGATCAGCATTAAGTATTTTGTTCTCTCCTAATTCCATGTATGACTGGCCATCCTGTGAGGTGAGGATGTTGGGTGAGCTTGTAGCTGGTTTTTGATCTACACTGTGTGGTCCTTTAGACAGAATAGGGAAGCAGGACATTGCTGTGTATACCTAAACATGTTTAAAAATACATTGTTTGAGAGGAGTTTTATAGAAACTGGTAAGAGTAATTATAATATAATGTTTCCATGATTCAGTGCTTACCTCTTGTGAAAATTGCTTAGAGTTGTTTAGTCAGAGTTGATTTGTTTTTTGTATTGAGGCTGGTATTTTCTAAATTGATTCCATGTACAGTATGTCTAACCATCCTGTGAGATGGGAGTATTAGATAAACTTATAGCTAGTTTTTTATCTACACTGTGTAATATTCCATATAGAATAGGGTAGCAGCACATTGCTGTGTATACCTAATCTTCTTAATAAAAAAAATCAGTAATAAAGATTTAAATTATAGTTTGTATTATTACAAATACAGTACTGTATTATCCTTATTAAATCATGTTGACCATGGATCATTAAGATCTCATGTTGATATGTAATACAAGTCATATTTCTTTTGAACTGCTAATCCATGCTAATCATTCATTAAATTGTGCATTATGTCTCAATTTTTCACTTCCTTGGATATACTGTACAGTACAAAAAGATAAGATAAAAATAAACCAGTAATATTTCTTTCATTATATTTTCATTTAAATAACTGCATCAATATTTTTACAGCTGACAGGATTTGTTTCCCATACAGGTGCATTATTTGTTAAAAAAAATTGGTTTATTGTTACACACAATGGTGCTACATAGCCTTCCCAGCTTGGTGCCTTCTTTTAATACTTACTGATTAAAAAATAAATAATAAATACATTTTATTCAGGAAAAGTACATACAGTTGATTTACAAACATAATGTTGGATTTATAGGCAGAGCTAGTACACACAATACCTAAAGCCACTAATACTCATAGCATTTCGGGCAAGGTGTGGGGGGGAAAAAAACACAGACTAAAACTTAATAGTAATCGGGATTAGGTATAAATTGTGTTGAAAGAAGGAATAAAAAATACAAAAAGGGGGTTAACATAGCATAAATCAGCAATTGCACATGTTGGTGAACAGCGTTGTTTAAAAAATAGCAAGACATGGGTTGACATTTAGGAGGTAAGTTAGGTTACATGGAGTTAATTAGGCAGTACTTGGTTTAACTCTTAAACTGGTTGAGAGAGGTACAGCCTTTGACATGATTCGGGAGGTCATTCCACATTCTGGGTCCCTTGATTTGTAGAGCACTTCTAGTTTGGTTACACACAGCCAAATTGAGTAACAGGAAGAGGTCTTGGACACAAATTTGTTCCATGGTAAATGTAGAGGAATCAGCTGAGTATTCCTCAAATAAACCAAGTTGCCTCAGCTTATAAGGTAAATAAAATAAGCATTTCTCAAATAAGTAGCTGCCTCACCTCACTGCCTTACTGCTACATAGCCTTCCCGGCATGGTGCCTTCTTTTGATAATTACTTGTTCCACACCCAAATTGTATAACAGGAAGAGGTCTTGGACCCTACTTCCCTCTCTCTTTTTTAATAATCTATATAGTCATAATTATAGCTTTAAGTATTCAATGAATAAAGTTTTTGACATTTTTACCCTTCTCCTTACCTAACATCATTTGTGCAGCATATTTTATGTCTCACCCAGATTTAATTTCAAAATAAAACCAAACTAAATAAATTAGAAATGGGTATGTATAGCTAAGGTACACCCTTACTACTAGGTGAACAGGGCCATTTGGTGATAGTAAATGATCCCATCAAGGCAGGGCTCATAACCTTCTCTCATATTTCATGTTCACCAGTGTTTATTTACTTAATAACTACAGTACTGGTATAATATCTTGCTATTATAAAACTAATTCTACTATCATCAAACATATATTTACTTCAAGTTTCAAGCAGAGAATGCATATATAACTAACACGAAGGACTCCTCTCCACTAGATTCACCAGCTATAATATTTTGGTCATGTTCCAATATCATAAATCGATCCCAGTGTTATGTAGTAGAGAAAAAATGACTTATATCCAGTTTACGTAAAGCTACGAGTGGTCGAAACCACACTTAAATCCCGGAATGAACTTACGAAGGTTTTTCCACTTAGGGTAGTTAATTGAATACGGACGTAGCCGCCACGAAGGCGCTAAGACGGAAAACGCTCTTAGCTAAGAGGAAAAACCTTCGTAAGTACCTTCCTGAATCCGGCCCCATGTCCCTACGTTCTTCCTCTGTGGGTAGTTAGCCTTGGGGAGCCGAAGGGGCTTTCCCCAGAAAACCAGCGTTGAATGTAATGAAACAGCATTTACTGGGTGAGACCCGGAGGCTCCCTGGCATCCCTCCCTCCTCCCGGTCGGCGTTTATTTTGTGTGTTTTTGACATCCAGCCTCAGAACTGACGGGTGGATAGCTGGCTTGAGGGGTCTGGGGCTTCCTCTTCCCCCTCCCTGGTTGAGGGGGGGGGGGAAAGACAGTGACTCGGTGACGTGTGACGTCATGATTGTTTGCTCGTTTCTTTTAGGGGAGTTCTATCCACTTGTTCGTCTTTTGGTAGCAATAATTTCATCAGAATAGGGGTTTGTTTTGAGATGCTTACCTTTCTGGGTGTCTGACCCAATCGATGGCAGACATAGAATGCTTCCAACCACACGGGGGTTTCTATAGGCCATTGCTCCCCCATGTCTCTCTGAGGGGGGCCAGGTTTTGGCTCGTGGTCCCCGGTAGGCCCACAGAACTCCATACACATGACTGATGCCAAAGTCTGACATTAGCATATCAGCCCAGTAAGCTTCAGGGAGCCTCCGAGTCTCGTCCAGAAAATGGTGTTTCATTACATTCAACACTGGTTGTTTCCTTTTTTATTATTTGAAGCGGGTTGTTGGGGCCGGACAGATGAAACTAATTCCACACTGGAACGAATCGGCTTCGCCCCATTTAGTTCGTTCAAGTGAGGACACACTGTATATACATTGTTGCGTCTCTGTATATGTGGTTGGTCGTGTACATTACGTTACCGGCTGCTGCTTCAATCTTTTTCGTTCGTCATTTTGTACTCTCTTATCCCTAGCTTCCAGTGCTTGGACCGTATGTAGGGTCTTTTCATTGCTTATTTTCGTTTTTCCTACTTCTATACTACACATTGTTGTGTATCTTGGTAGGTGCTTATTGGCTGTACTGGTGTTGGTGTTAGGTTGGCCTCTGTACATGTTCAGTTCCCTGATTTTGGACTGCCCCAGTGTTCAGTTATTGAACTGAGTTCTTTCATTTTTCCTTGTATGACAACCTTGTATATTGGTTGTCGATGTCCGATCACCCACTCCTGCCCCTACAGTTCCTTTTCGTGGAGACAGGTGAAGCTAGTATTATAGTCCTGGCTATGGCTTTTCTTTGTGTTTCTTTTCCAGACCGTACATTTTTGTTTCGTGCAGTACATGTCCTGAGGAGTTCTCATATGTAACGCGGAGACGCGTGCGTCGTTCTTCCCTATGGAGCTGGTTGCACTGCTCCTGCGGGTTGCAGATTCGCTGTTTTTTCTTTGCGTCTCGCAATTCGGTTTGTGGTACTCGTTTTCCTCGTTGGCCTCTGCCTGGGCCCTGGCTCTTCAGTTTTCATCGCCATTTGGTCCTTTCTGTTGCAGTGTCTGCGGTTCGGCTCTTTCGGCAAGCAGATTCTTCTCGTTGCCATTTGTTTTCAGCCTTGTTAGTCCTTCAGAGGTCCCGGGGGGTAGGGGGTCATCATGGACAGGATGTTTCTGCTCACCAGCCTTCGTTGGGGCGATGCTTTGCTCGGTGTTCGATCCTGAGGGTCTTCCCGTGGCTTCGCCTCTTTTTGTAGATCGGTCCAGCCCAGTTTGAGGCTGGTTCGTTCTTCCCCTCGAGTCTTCACCTCTTGGGGTTTTTTGTCTCGAGATTCTCGTCACTTGTGTGGGCACTGGTGGCTTCGTTGTTGGTCTCCCACCTGCGTGCTTCGTCTCGGCGGCAGTGTGTAGTTTCCTGGTGGTCCTTCCGGTTTTCCTATCACTGCATAAGTGTACTTCGGTCTCTGATAGGGTGGTCTGATCCTTCCCTTCTGGGTTGTTCCAGGACCATCATCTGGTACCGAATACTGTTGACTCGTATTGGTTGGCACTGGCGGGGCCCTCCTGTTTGCGTTCGGTGTTGCTGTTTCTTATGCTCTGTTTTGCTAGCTGTCTAGTGTGTTGTTTCACCTTCAGCCTGCTCATGTGCTTCCAGTGCCCTCCTGGTTGTTGGCCTGGGTGGTCTATCTTCTTCTTCTCCCCAGTTTGTCGTGTCCCCTTCAGTTTTTTTTTTTTTTTTTTTTTTTTTTTTTTTAAAAAAGGCTAGTGGTAGGTTGTTTGTTAGCTGCTGTCTCCTACTTTTCGGGTGATGTTTGGATCTGCTGTTTTCCGGAGTGGCTTTGGGGTTGCTGCTTGGTTGGTCAGGCTGGGGATGTTTGGTGTGTTGTGTTTTTTTTGCAGCTTTTCTTTGTTCTCTGCGCTTCTTGGCTTCTGGAGCCGTGGGCATGTTTTGGTTTGCCTGGGTTCCCTTCCTTCCTGTTCTGGGGTTCGGGTCTCCCGGGTCGTCTGCAGGGTTTTTTGGTTTGGTCTGTGGTCAAGTTTTTTGGGTTAGGGCGCATGGCATCCGCCTCCCGGGTCCTTCCCTCTTTTCCTTATCTCTGGTGAGGTAGTTCTGGGGAGCCGATGGGGTTCCCCCCCCCCCCAGAAAACCAGCGTTGAATGTAATGAAACGTCATTTTCTGGGTGAGTCCTGGAGGCTCCCCGGCATCCCTCCCTCCCTCCAGTTGGTGGTGTTTTTCGCATACTTTGACGTCCAGCCTAAGAACTGCCGGTTAGATCGCCGGTGCTGGGGTCTGGGGCTCCCCCTTCCCCCTCCCATGGAGGAGGGGGGGGGGTTGCGCAGACCGCGGTGCGGCGACGTGATGATGTCATGCTAGTTTGCTAATTTTGTTTGGGGAGTTCTGTCCACTTGTTCGGCTTTCAGTAGCAATATTTTCACCAGAATAGGGGTTTGTTTTGGGGCACCTACCTTTCTTGGTGCCTGTCCCAGTCGATGGCAGACACAGAATGCTCCCAACCACAGAGAGGTTTCTATTGGCCATTGCTCCTCATGCCTCTCTGAGAGGACCAGGTTCTGGCTTGTGGTCCCCAGTAGGCAAGAATTCCAAGCACATTGACTGATGCCAGAAAGTTGTACATGTCCATTCAGCCTGAATAGTTCCAGGGAGTCTCTGGGACTCGCCCAGAAAATGACGTTTCATTGTATTCAACGCTGGTTTTTTGCATGTTTTGACATCGAGCCTCAAACTGACAGGTGGATAGCTGGCAAGAGGGGTCTGGGGCTCACCCTTCCTCCCTCCCAGGGAGGAGGAAGCTGCGCAGACAAGCAGAGCGGCGCAACAAGTGTGACGTCATTCTCGTTTGCTCGTTTTTCAATTGGGGAGTTTTGTCCAATCGTAAGCTTTCTGTAATAGTTTTAACCAGAATAGGGGTTTGTTTTGAGGAGCTTACCTTTCTGGGTGCCAAGTCCGGTCGATGACGTCGACATAGAATGCTCCAAAAACGTGTGCACTTCTGTAGGCCATTGCCCCCTTGTTCCTCTCTGAAAGGGCCAGGTTCTGGCTCGTGGTCCCTGGTAGGCCTAGAACTCCATTCACATTTTCTGATGCCAAAGTCTAATAATATACTTATCAGCCTGGATACCTCCGGGGTCTCGCCCAGAAAATGGCGTTTCATTACATTCAACGCTGTTTCTGGGGGGAGCCCCATCGGCTCCCCGGAGCTATGCCAGGCTGATATGCTAATGTCAGACTTTGGCATCAGTCATGTGTATGGAGTTCTTAGGCCTACCGGGGACCACGGCCAGAACCGGGCCCCCTCAGAGAGGCAAGGGGAGCAATGGCCTATAGAAGCCCCCGTGTAGTTGGAAGCATTCTATGTCTGCCATCGACCGGAACAGGCACCCAGAAAGGTAAGCGCCCCAAAACAAACCCCTATTCTGGTTAAAATTGCTACCAAAAACCGAACTAGTGGATAGAACTCCCCAACCGAAAACAAGCAAACTAGTGTGACGTCACACACCGCCGCGCCGCTGTCTGAGCAGCTCCCCCCTCCCCGGGAGGGGGAAGGGGAGCCCCAGACCCCCGCGCTGGCTACCCACACCTCAGTTCTTGAGGCTGATGCTATAGGCGATGGTCGTGTGCTCTGGCTCCGGTGTCGCTACTGCACTGTGCTTTGCGTGTGGTGTTGGTTTTGTGGCTGCGAGAGCCAGGAGTTATCTTCAGTACTCGGGCTGCATGCGCCTAGGGCTGCCTTCCCTAGGTGCCCTCTAAGTACTGCCCTTGGGGCTTGGGGCCACCTTCCACAGGCTCCTCGGGGTCTGCCTCTGCTGGTCCGTTTTACCTTTCGGTTTTTCGGCCGCCTGTTGGGCTCTTGGGTGTTCTGTTCTCCCTTGTTACCGGCAGGTAAGAGGCAGTTGGCACTGGTAGGGGCGCAGGGTGCTGCTCAGCTTGTATTTCCCGACATCGCGGCCGGCTCTGTTCCTTGGGGTTTGCTGTCCTCTTGCGGGGTTTTGTTTTTCTATTTGTTTTTGCCTGGTGGGGGGTTCTATCATTTTATTCAGTTTGTTTTTGCCCTTCCACTGTTCTCCTCGGTGGCGCCCCCTGCTAGGTCCCCGTGAGTGTACACGTCCCTGGGGTTCAGCTTTAGAAGTTTGCTTGGTAGTTTGGGTGCCGGTTTGCAGCACCCTGCCTGGGACTACCTGAGCGCGAGTCCTCTTAAAGTAAACGCTCAGGACCCTGGGAATTCCCTAGGGGGCGCGTGGGTCCGATGGATGTGACCCCGGAGTCCCCACTCGCTGTGTGCGAGTTTGAGGGTTGCTCGGTCCCCTTGTCTCAGGGTGACCCTCATTGTTTTTGCCTCTGCCACGCTGCCTGTTGGGTCGGTGATACTTTCGACCCCGAGTCCTGTGAGTGTTGCTGCTTGCTTGTGACTCAATTTACCCAATCCTCTGATGATTCTATTCGGGTACAGGCGGCGCGTGCGTTGCAATCTAGGTTTCGTCTGTTGCAACGCGCTCGGTTGGTTGCTTCCCCGGATGCCCCGGGGCTGCCCCGCTTTGCTTTTTGAGACCCGGACTTGGGGGTGGGGGTCGCTTCGTTCCTGGTTCAGTCCGCACCTCCTCGTCCTTCCCCTTCCCCTTCTGTTCGTTCTGGTCCCCCGCCCCTGCAGCGTCTGAGGGTTTCGGGGTCGGAGCAGGGGTTACTTGATCTCGAGACTCGGGCAGCTTCGGGGGGTGCCCCTTCCGGGGGGGCGGCAGAGGCATTTGAGTCTTGTCTCCCGGCCGAAGCTTCAGGGTCTGACCAGTGGGCCCCCCTTCCTCCAGCTTTTCCGGCTGCTCCGTCCTTGTCTTGTGGGGTCGGGGCTTGGGGAGAGGACTCGGCCTCGGGTCCTGTGGTGAAGGACCTTGAGGCTGGGGAGGGGCTGACTTGGGGGCCTTGGGCCCCGCTGGACCCCGCCTGGGTTTTTCTTCCCACTGAGCGGGGCTTATTGTTACAAGGAGTGGGGTTTTCTTTTCCCCCCTCTGCGTACGAGCTGGATTTGGTGTTGGCCCCTCCCCGGGTTCGGTTCCGTGTTCCCCTGGGTACGTCGGTTCCGTCCTTCCGGAGGTTTTCGGCTTATCGCATCCAACCTGGTGTGGTGCGAGCGGCCTTTGCAGCTTACCTCCTGCGTGACTCGGATTATGCCTCGGAAATGGATCCGTCCACGTTCAGGTTTGGGACTTCGTTCCCTTTCTGGCTCCGTTACGAGGTTCCGGAGTCGTCCTGGCTAGCAGACTGCCCCTTGTTTGGTCTGGATTCCTGGCATTCCTTCTGTCGTTCCTGCACGCTGGAGTGGCGGGAAGCTTCCACGGTGATTCAGGTTTTCCTGGGGGACGAACTTGAGTACCTGAATGAGTGCTTGTTTGCCCCTGCCCTTCCCCGCGATGTGGGCATTATTCAGCTCCATGTGCAGGTTCCCTCCCTTTCGGCGGCGCTCGTTGCGGAGGACTTGCGCGCCCGGGGCTTTTGAGTTCGGCCTTGCGGTTCTTTTCCCTCCTGGAGCTGTCTTCGGATTGGCTTGTGGAGGATGTGGGGACGCTTGGGTCCGTCCCGGGGTCCAGCACCTTGTCTTCGGCTGCGCGTTCGTCGGCTGCCTTGTTGAAGCTGTTCACACCGATTTTGCGGGATGCGGTTTCCCTGTTTTATGCTTCCCGTCTCGCGTGTCAGCAGGCGGTGCTGGGTTCCTCCGTGGAATCTGCTTGGGCTCTGGCTCTTAGGCGTTCTTCACCTTTTTGTCCTCTCCTGTTTGCGGGGTCGGCCGTGGCGCAGTTTATTCACGCTGCGTCGGCGGCTTGTCGTCCGATGTTGGACTTTTTGGTTTTCCGGGGGTCCCAGGGTGGGTCTTCCCGGAAAGGTTGTGCCAGGGCTCGGGGTTTCTCTCGTCGTGGAAGGCCTCTGGTGTCAGGTTCGGGGTTGGCTCCTCCTGCGGATCCTCCCTCGTCTGGTCGGCGCGTTGTTCGCGCTGTGCGGGGTTCTGGGTCTTGTAAGGGTCGCCGGCCCTTTCGCGGTTTGCCCCCTAAACGAGGTGATGGGGGGGGGGGCGGCTTGCACTGTTCGCCCGTGCCTGGTCCCACAATTCGTGGGCCTTTCGGGTCGTGTCTTGCGGCCTGCGGTGGCGTTGGGTGGCCCCTCTCCCCTTTGGGGGGTCGGGGCTGGCAGGGCAGGTTTCTTCCCCTGCGCTCTGTTGAGTCGTCTTGGAGTGGGTACGCTTGGGCGTCGTCGAAACGACGACGTCCCTCAGATGGGTTTCCCATCTGTTTCCGGTTCCGAAACGGGACTGCGCGGACCTGCGGTTCATTCTGGACTTGTCCCGTCTGAACCCCTGGGTTCATTGCCCCTCCTTTCGGATGACTACGCTGTCTCAGGTTTGGCTCCTCTTGGAGCCGGGAGCTTGGATGGTGTCCCTGGACCTCCGGGACGCTTATTGGCATGTCCCGATTCATCCGCGGTTCAGGGACTGGCTCGGTTTTGTTGTGGGGTGTCTGAGTTACCGCTTTCGTTGTCTCCCGTTCGGGTTGAACCTGGCACCTCGCGTGTTCACGCGCCTTACACGGGTTGTGGTGGCTCGTTTGCGTCTCCTAGGTGTTCGGGTGTTGGCCTACCTCGACGACTGGCTGGTTTGGGCTTCCAGCCAGTCAGCTTGTTTGCTAGCCAGGGAGTTGGTTCTTTCCCAGCTCGCTGAGTTCGGGTTCTTGGTGAACTGGAGGAAGTCCCATCTGGTTCCCTCTCAGGTTCGGACTTGGCTGGGTCTCGTTTGGGACTCTCGAACCGCCTCCTGGTCTCTCCCTCCGGAGTCTCTCCTGCGGCTGCGGTCCCGCCTTCGTCTGTTTCTGGAGGGTCCTCGGGTCACCCGGCGGTTGCTCGAGGGGCTGTGCGGGAGCCTGAACTTCGCGATGGTGGTCTACCCGCCGGGTCGGGTTTGGCTTCGACGGCTGTTCTGGTTCCTTCGGGGTTCCCCCTTTCGACTCTCTCGCGATCGCAGAGTTCGACCCCCGGGGGCCTTGCGTCGGTTGCTGCGTCACCGGCTTCCTCTTCGGGTTTTTCGGGGTTCAGTGCCTTGGCGCCTACCCGAGCCCTCGCTCGATGTGTACACGGATGCGTCGTCTCTCGGCTGGGGTTCTGTGACCAGTGCTCACCAGGCCGGCCAGGGGCGTTGGGATCCGTCCTTCCGTCGAGCTCACAGCACGGTGCGGGAATTCGCGGCAGTGTGGTTTGCTCTGGGGAGGATTCGGGTGGCCCACAGATCGACGATTCGGCTCCATTCGGACTGCTCTCCGGTGGTTCATTGCCTGAACCGCGGGGGTTCGATGCGGTCCTTGTCTCTTTGGGGATGGTCGCTTCGGGTGACTCGTCTGCTGAGTTCCCGGGGTTTGGCTCTCCTGGCGGTTCACGTACGGGGCGTGTCCAACGTCTTGGCCGACGCCCTGTCTCGCTTCGTTCCCCTCTCCACGGAGTGGACGGTCGACGACGAGTCCTTCCATTGGCTTTGCCAGATGTTCGGGCGCCCCGAAGTGGACCTCTTCGCGTCGGCGTGGTAGCGGCATCTTCCCGTTTATGCGGCGCCCTTCCCCGATCGCGAGGCCGTCGGGGTCGATGCCTTTCGGCTAGACTGGTCGAGATGGGGGTTCCTGTACCTCTTTCCCCCAGTTCGGCTGTTGCTCCAGGTCCTGGCTCGCTTAGAGACTTACCAGGGGAGAGTTGTCCTTCTGGCCCCTTGGTGGCCGGCCCAGCCTTGGTTTCAGGCGCTGGTTGCTCGGTGTCCGAACCCGAGGGTTTTCCCGCAGCTCCGCCTCTTTCAGCAGATCGGGCCGGTACGTCACGTGGCTGGTTCGATCTTCTCCTCGAGTCTTCGTGTATAGTTTTTTTTACTCTAGTCTATCATCATCTCTATGGTGATCAGGTGGCCTCCTTGTTGGTGTCCCACCTGAGGGCTTCTTCACGGCGGCAGTATGAAGTTTCCTGGCGGTCCTTCCGTTTCTTTTTGCGTCTTCGTCGTGTTAGTTCCTTGTCTGTTCGGGTGGTCTTGTCCTTCCTCTCGTGGTTGTTTCAGGACCGTCATCTTATGCCTAACACTGTCGCTTCGTATCGTGCGGCGCTGGCGGAGCCGCTTCAGCTTACTTTCGGTATCGATGTTACGTCTGCGCTGTTTCGCAAGCTGTCTCGTGCATTGTTTCACCTCCGGCCTGCTCATGCGTCGCCTGAGCCGTCCTGGTCTTTGGACAGAGTGCTCGCTTTCCTTTCATCTCCTCGTTTCGTTGTGGCCCCTTCGGTCCAGGATTGTTTTTCCAAGGCACTTTTCTTGTTGGCTTTGGCCTCGGGGTCGGGTAGGGGAGCTTCATGCTCTCCTCCGGTGCAGGGGTTTCTGCTCTTTTGGTCGTGGTGATTGTTTTGTTTGTTTGCAGCCGTCTCCTTCTTTTCTGGCGAAGAATGAGACTGCTGTGTTCCGGAGGGGTCCATGGGTGGTTGATGCTTGGTTGGTCAGGCCGGGGGTGCATCATGTTTTGTGTCCGGTTGCGGCGCTTCGCCGTTATTTGCGCGCCACAGCTTCTGTGTCCGGGGACGCGCTGTGGGTTGATCCGGTTTCCCTTCTTCCCTGTTCGCGGGTTCGGGTCTCTCAGGTCGTCCGCAGGGTTATTAAGTCCAGCCAGCCTGCGGTCTATCCCCGTGCCCATGACGTTCGTAAGTTCGCGGCTCTTGCTGCCGTCTTTGGGAATATGTCTTGGTCTGATATTCGGGCACGGGGATTTTGGCGGTCGAACAGGGTCCTGGCTGCTCGTTACCTTGTGAATGTCCCTGGGCCCCGTCGGGCCTGTGTTGCTTTGGGTCGGCGGTTGCAGCCAGTTGTCTCGGCTTCGAGTTGAGGAGGGAGCGACGACCGCCTCCCGGGTAAGTCCCTCTTTTTCTGTCTGTGGGTAGTTAGCTCCGGGGAGCCGACGGGGCTCCCCCCAGAAAACCAGCGTTGAATGTAATGAAACGCCATTTTCTGGGTGAGTCCCGGAGGCTCCCCGGCATCCCTCCCTCCCTCCAGTCGGCGGTTTTTCGCGTTTTTGACATCCAGCCTCAAGAACTGAGGTGTGGGTAGCCGGCGCGGGGGTCTGGGGCTCCCCCTTCCCCCTCCCAGGGAGGGGGAAGGGGGAGCCCCAGACCCGGGAGGGGGAAGACAGCGGCGCGGCGGTGTGTGACGTCACACTAGTTTGCTTGTTTTCGGTTGGGGAGTTCTATCCACTAGTTCGGTTTTTGGTAGCAATTTTAACCAGAATAGGGGTTTGTTTTGAGGCGCTTATCTTTCTGGGTGCCTGTTCCGATCGATGGCAGACATAGAATGCTTCCAACCACACGGGGGCTTCTATAGGCCATTGCTCCCCTTGCCTCTCTGAGGGGGCCCGGTTCTGGCCGTGGTCCCCGGTAGGCCTAAGAACTCCATACACATGACTGATGCCAAAGTCTGACATTAGCATATCAGCCTGGGATAGCTCCGGGGAGCCTCCGGGACTCACCCAGAAAATGGTGTTTCATTACATTCAACGCTGGTTTTTTTCTTACCTAGCCCATCATATGATATGATGTGCAGCCAAAGGGTTAAAAAGTATATATACAATGTGTGCCATGCAGGTAGTTAGACAAAAATAGCATATATATACAATTAACGCTGGTCAAGGGTCAATGTATGAGTAGCAGCCTAGTTGATTAGGTGTCCTAGGTTCTCATATATGTAATATGGTTTCCTTTACAGGGGTTGTTCACTGTGGCAGTGGGTTAATACTGTATTACAGTATTTTATAGAATTTTGAAATGCTGCTACTGTACTACTATTAATATCTTGAATTTATTTTTACAACAGGTTAAAAGAATCTTGGAATGCAAACAGGAATTTGGGTGAACATGAAGATATTTCAGGTTTGGGAGTAACAAGCAACATACACCAGGAAGATGATAAGGTGTGGAAGAAAGAAGCTGAAAAGCTACAAAAGAAATTAAGAGCAGCTGAGGCAGGACATAAAGTAATATTGGATAAAGTTCTTCAGGTCAGTGTTTAGTTAGTGACATGTAAATGTACATTGTGTTTTCATTAATAAATCTGAACGTTTATGATTATGCCATTTAATTTAAACAAGAAGCATAGAAAGTTGTACAGTGGTAAAATTTGTATTTAGTATTTCCAGATTTAGTTTAGTTCCATTTGCTTTAATTTAAGATTCAATACAGACTGGTATGAATGCATATAAAAATCAGAGTATTGCCAGACTGGATTGATTCATCTCCAATTTATATTGTCTTTTCACATTCATTTGTGCTTTAATTGAGCAATATAAATCAGTACTTTAGTCTAAATAAAAGAAAATCAATTTAATTGTAAAATATAAGTAACCAAGCGGAAGTAGGTACCTGATACCAAAACCATGAAGCTGGTAAAGTTGCAACTGAGGAAGAGCTAAACCCAAAACCAAAGTGAGAACTGAAACCTAGCAGTAGGAGGCACGGTAGGCATACAGTAGATCATGATCCTTGATGACCAGACCACACACTAGAATTTGAAGGGACGACGACGTTTCGGTCCGTCCTGGACCATTCTCAAGTCGATTGTGAGAACGTCGTCGTCCCTTCAAATTCTAGTGTGTGGTCTGGTCAACATACTTCAGCCACGTTATTGTGACTCATCGCCTGCATCATGATCCTTATTGGCATACAAAGTCTGCGACTGATGACACTCAAGTAGTATGGCACTTGATCAGTAAAATAGTTTCAAGAAGCCTCCGGGGCTCGCCCAGAAACTGGCCTTTCCCATTACATTCAATGTTTTTTTTTCTTTTTTGATTCTTGATGAATATGGAATTCCAGGTGTCTGGGCCTGATGCAGAGTGCATGGGCATGCTGTATATGGCTAATTTAAAGTTCAGAGGGGTTTGGGGGTGACACCAGATATATGATTTGATGATTGTGTCACATTCGTAACAAATTTGATTTTATCATTCATTTTCAATGTGTTCAGGGGTTCACTGAAGACACAATCGTATTATAGCCTCGGTATTTCACTCATTTCTTTGTTGTCAGCTGTGTAAGCTCGATCACCCCTTGCACAAGGGGATAATGCAAGATGTAGTTTTTGTTCCAGATTTTGCATAGGAGAAAAAGTATTTTGGAATCCTATCTATTTCACCTATTGCTTCGTGCTCTCCTCCAATGGCACTGGTTCTGTTCTTTTGGCCCTGAGGGGCAGTTTCTTTCTTTGCAGCCTTTTCTTTTTCTGGCAAAGGGTGAGCTGATGAGCATCCAGAGGAGTCCTCTGGTGGTTAATGCCTGGTTTGTCTGGCTGGAGGGCATCCGTTCTTGAGTTTGGTTGTGGTGGTTCATTATTACCTACACCTGACTCGCTCTGCTTCAGTTGATTCCTTCTTTGGTGATCTGCTTTCCATGGTTCCCTGTTTCAAGGCACATTTATCCCAGAATGTTCACAGTGTTATTAACTCTGGCCTGCCAGCAGTCTTCCACCCCACCACCATCCCCCCCCCTTGGGCTCAGCTTTTCTAAGTTCGTGGCTTTGGCTGCTGTATTCCCCTACATGTCATTGGGTGCTTTTCAGGTTTGGGGAAGCTCATTTGGTTACTTTCTCCTCTTTCTTGGTAATTCATATGTCTTCTGTTTTCTCTGTTGTTAGTTAGCTTCAGGGAGCCGCTGGAGGTTCCTCCAGAAAACCAGCATGGAATGTTATGAAACACCTCTTTCTGGTAGAGCTTTGGTGGCTCCCTGATTTCCTAACCCCCCCTTCCCCACTTGTCTACCAGGTTAGTGGTTTGTTTTTTATCAGCTTCCAACTGACTCATGGTGGGGGTGGAAGCTTAGAGCTCCCAGGGTGCCACCTGTTGGCAGCCATTTGCACTAGAGGGGGGGGTTCAAGCTAGTGAATTTCAAGTGAATCATTTGGAATTGAGTGAATCAGTTGCAGAGTCATTTGGCCAGCTCATCCTTATCAACAAAAACCAAAAGTTAATCCATGCACATGCCAAACCCAGTGTTTATGAATGAAACATGATTTACACATGACTCACAACTGATGACATTTGAACAGTTCTCGAAGAGTGTTTCACAGACAACTTTTGTTTGAACCACAATGCTGTAAATTCTTCACCCATGTACTACAAATACAAATAATCGCCAGTAGAACCTAAACACCTAATCTAACCAATGCCTAAATATGTACAATATGCTAACATATAAGAATAATATATTTTTGAGAAAATTTCTATTTTGAATGAACAGCATGTTAAAATTTATGAATGCATCCTTGGGATTGACCGCTGGATGAATTGAACTTTTCCTGAGATGAGTTGCATTTGGCTGTTATAGTGCTTCATTTTATTTGAATTTTAGTTATTTGTGTTGCGTCATTATTTCTGGATATTTTCTCCGTGTAGTAACAATTCCCAGCTCCATATGCATCTGTGAGGGTGGATGAGGTTCTAGCTCTGCCATTCAGGTTCTCTTAGGTCATGCATTGGAGAGTCAGGACTCCTATGTCTAATGTAACTCAGTAGTGGGAAATCATCTTATTGAGATTCACAGAGCCACCAAAGCTCTAACAGCAAGAGATGTTTCATTACATGCAGTTCATTTTTTTCAGGAATCTCGGTTATTGGCACAGCAGGAATTGGAAACTTTACAGAGCCAGAATAGTTATGAAAATGGAAAATTAAATAATAGAATAACTTTACTACAAGAAAAGCTCTCTCAGGCTATGTCTGAGGTAAGTTTCACTACAGTTTATTATTTTGTAATTCAGTACAATGTTTATAAAACCTATTGTGGTTAACATGGAAGCTTGCATGTGCAATTAAATAACTATGCATAGGCTGGTTTAATTGAATTGATTTATCTTTTGTTCCAAAAAGCCAGCGTTGAATGTAATGAAACGCCATTTTCTGGGTGAGACCCGTAGGCTCCCCGGAACTTATCCAGGCTGATATGCTAATGTCAGACTTTGGCATCAGTCAGGTGTATGGAGCTCTATGGGCCTACTGGGGACCATGAGCCAGAACCTGGTCCCCTCAGAGAAGCATGGGGGAGCAATGGCCTATAGAAACCCCCGTGTGGTTGGACGCATTCTATGTCTGCCATTGATTGGGCCATGCACCCAAAAAGATAAGCGTTCCAAAACAAACCCCTATTCTGGTGAAAATTGCTACCAAAAGCCGAACAAGTGGATAGAACTAGCCAAAAGGAAACGAGCATGCCATCACACGTCGCAGGACCGCTGTCTGCGCAGCTCCCCCCTTCCCGGAAGGGGTAAGGGGAAGTCCCAGACCCCCGCCCGGCTATGCACCCTTCAATTCTGAGGCTGGATGTCAAAACACGGCAAAAAACACTAACCTTGGGGGGGGGGGATGCCAGGGAGCCTCCGGGTCTCACCCAGAAAATGGTGTTTCATTACATTCAATGCTGGTTTTCTAGGGGAGCCCCTTCGGCTTCCCGGAACTAACTACCGCAGAGGAAAAGTAAAGGGACTTACCCGGGAGGCAGTCGCTGCTCACTCCTCACCTCTAAGCCAAGACAACTGGCTGCACTCGCCGACCCAAAGTGACACAGGCCCGACTAGGCCCAGGAACGTTCACGAGATATCGAGCAGCCAGGACCTTGTTCGACCACCAAAATCCCCGAGCCCGAATGTCAGCCCATGACATGTTGCCAAAAACGGCAGCAAGAGCAGCAAACCTGGAAACTTCATGGGCACGGGGATAGACCGCAGGCTGGCTAACCTTAACAACCTTGCGGACGATCTGGGAGACCCACACTCGTGAACAGGGAAGAAGGGAAACCGGATCAACCCAAAGCGCGTCCCCGGACATGGAGGCCGTGGCGCATAAACAACGGCGGAGGGCCGCAACCGGATACAAAACAATGTGCACTCCCGGCCCGACCAGCCAAGCATCAACAACTGAAGGACCCCTCCAGAAAGCAGCAGTCTCATTCTTTGCCAGAAAAGGAGATGGCTGCAGACGATCAAACCTATCGGGACGACCGAAGGAGCAGAAAACCCCTGTGCCAGAGGAGAGCATGAAGCTCACCGAACCGACCCCTAAAGGCCAATGCCAACAGAAAAAGAGCCTCCGAGATACAAACCTGAACCGAAGAGGCCACAACAAACTGTGGAGAACAAAGAAAAGAGAGCACTCTGTCCAATGACCAGGATGGCTCAGGCAGCGCATGAGCAGGCCGGAGGTGAAACGACGCATGAGACAGCTTGTGAAACAGCACAGACATAACACCAATACCGAAAGCAAGCTGAAGCGGCTCCGCCGGTGCCGCACGATATGAGGCGACAGTATGGGGAAAGATGACGGCCCCGAACCTCCACAAGAGAAGGACAAGACCACGCCAACAACGCAGGTACCTAAGAAGGGACAGAAAGAAAAGGAAGGACTGCCAAAAAAACCCACACTGCCGCCAAGAAGCAGCACGTAGGTGGGACACCATCAACGAAGCCACCTGACCACCAACTGAAGGTGAGAGACCCGATTCAGAACCGAACCAGCCCCACCATGGGTCAATCAAGCCTAGGAAGAGGTGGAACCGCGGGAAGATCTAGGGTGCGACCACAGAGCCAGCAGAGACCCAAGCCGGCAAAGGAGGAGATGGAATGTCTGCGGTACAGAAAAACATCCCAACGCCAGCGAGCCCGCCAGGAGATCAGAGACAACAGTCCTGACACGAAACTCTAGAGAAGGGACACCGAGGGACCATGAAAATGCCAACAGGCAGGGTAAGCCAGGAAACCAAGAACCCAAACCTGGCAACAGGAGAGCCAAAAGGCACAAGCAAAACACACAACCATGTAATTACCTAAATGTAATTACCTAAGTGTAGTTACAGGATGAGAGCTACGCTTGTGGTGTCCTGTCTTCCCAGCACTCTTTGTCATATGACGTTTTAAAACTACTGATGGTTTTGGCTTCCGCCACCTTCTCACCTAACTTGTTCCAACCGTCTACCACTGTTTACAAAAGTTAATTTTCTTATATTTCTTCAACATCTCTGTTTAGTTAGTTTAACCCTTAAACTGCGCATGGCGTATATATACGTCATGAGTAACATGTCCCACCGTGCGCATGGCGTATATACGCCATAGGGTGAAAGGCACGATTCAAATGTCACGCGGCTACACGGGGTTCACATTAGCTTCCTCAGGGCTCTTGTAAACAGACGCCATTTTTAAAAAAAACCGTGAGCAATATTCTCAGGTGTGAGAGTCACAGTACTGTTGGAGCAACCAAGGCTGGTGCACGCAGCATGAGCGAACAGCATTGCTGTTCAGCTTGTGACCACAGCATCGCCGAAAAATGTCAAAATAAATACATAACTGCTATTATTTAGCGATGACAATGATACAGATGTTGTAATAATTAGCGCTGTGAGAGGAGTGATGCTGAGGGACTGAAGGAGATTGCATCGTTTGCTGACTGCGTGGCCACCTGTTGTTGTCTGCATTCACCATACCAGCTCAGTGGTTCTCTATGGTGAACACAAATGTAAATACTTATATATAATGTGTGTATTAGTGTAATAACAGCAAAAGGATTATGTTGGAAGGAGCTATTTGGGTGACGGAGGTGACGTCATCGGCATGATTTGTCTGGCTGTGTAGAGGGTGGCCACTATGCTCTTTAGGCACTCTACAAGCTTAGGTGTAAAGTTACGGTGCATACAACATGTAGTTGGGAGCCGGTCGGCTGAGTGGACAGCACGCTGGACTTGTGATCCTGTGGTCCCGGGTTCGATCCTGGGCGCCGGCGAGAAACAATGGGCAGAGTTTCTTTCACCCTATGCCCCTGTTACCTAGCAGTAAAATAGGTACCTGGGTGTTAGTCAGCTGTCACAAGCTGCTTCCTGGGGGTGGAGGCCTGGTCGAGGACCGGGCCGCGGGGACACTAAAGCCCCGAAATCATCTCAAGATAACCTCAAAATAAATACTTATATATAATATGTGTATATAGTGTAATAACACAGTAAACAGTATTGTTGGGGGAGAAATTTTAGTGTGTGTAAACTTGAATGAGTGCGGGAGGCAGCCGCCAGCTGTGTGTAGCAATGTCTCTTAGTGCCTAAACTAACTATATCAACTTAGTTGTACAGTTGTGGTGAACAAAACATATACATACTTATATATAACGTCTGTATATAGTGTAATAACACCACAAACGGTATTGTTGGGGGAGAAAGTTTAGTGCGTGTGACCTTGAATAAGTGAGGGAGCCGCCAGCTGACTGTGTGTAGTGATGACTCTTAGTGCCTGAACTAACTATATCAGCTTAGTTGTACAGTTGTGGTGAACAAAACATGTAGATACTTGTATATAACATCTGTATATTGTGAATAAAATATAAAACAGGATGGTGGGAGGAGAAAGTGGGCGAGTTAGGCGTTGTTGAGGGAGTGGCAACAAGTGGCTGGCTGGTGTGTGGCGGTCACTCCTCGATGCTTTTAGACTCTCAATACCAACTTAGTGGTTCGTTATGGTGAACAAAACATGCAGATACTTATATATAAAACCTGTGTATAGAGTGTAATAACAGCAAAACTATTTGTTTATTGTTTTATGAACATAATTGAATCACTAATATGCACACCATACTTTTGAGTATAGCAATTATTCACCCCATTTATTATATAAATATATCACAATACACACTATTGAATAATATTACTGTAAAAAAACTAGGAAAAATCAATCAGAGACATTGAAATAATTAAGTGATAATATCTTTGTGGCAACTCCCATCTGTCAGCGCGGGTAAGGCTGACCGGGTCTGACAACCGCTCTGTCAACGCCCACTTTTTGCCAGACTTCCTCGGTCTATTGCACCCAAAATATGTCACCTACGATTTTATTTTTTATTTTTCCCGTTCTTAGGGAACACAAATTAACATTTTTAGAAGACGAAATTAATTTTTTATATTTTTTTTTTCTTGACCACAGGGGTACAAATCTCCTCAGGACCCCTTAGCAGCTTGAGGGTTAAATCAATGACCTCTTGTTCTTAAGGTTTCCAGGTCTCAGGAATTCTTCCCTATCAATTGTATCGATTCCTGTTACTATTTCGTATGTAGTGATCATATCACCTCTTTCTTCTGTCTTCTAGTTTTGGCATAGTTAACCTTCAAACCGCTAAGGGCCTTTTTGCCTTCAACCCCCACAGGCACAACAAAAAAAAATCCAAAAAATTCTTTCATCCTATAAAAGTGTTCATTTGTGTTCCTGATCACGGAAAAAAATAACAAAAAAATCGTAGGCGGCATATTTTGGCCGCAATAGGCTGTAGAAGTCTGGCAAAAAAGAGGAGTTGGCAGAGTAGGTGCCAAATGAGGTCTGCTCCAGCCCAGCTGTCAGGCGGGGGTTGCCACAAAAATATTATTACCTAATTATTTCAATGTCTCTGATTGATTTTTTCTTTGTTGTTTTGCAGTAATATTATTCAATAGTGTGTGTTGTGATACAGGTACATTTATTTAATGAAATGAGTGAACCATTGCTGTACTCAAAATTATTGTGTTCATATTAATGATTCAATTATTAAGTATCTGCATGTTTTGCCCACCACAACGAACCACTAAGTTGGTATAGTGAGTCAAAAAGCAACGAAGAGTGGCCATCACTCACCAGCCAGTCAGCCACTTGCTACCACTTCCTCACTCACCTCCTCAGTTGCCAACATACTCCTCCCACCATACTGTTCTTGCTTTTATTCTCTATACACAGACGTTAAATATAAGTATCTACATGTTTTGTTCACCGTAACTGTACATCTAAACTTGTATGATGAGTTCAAGCAATAAGAGACGTAGCTACACACATACACAGTCAGCTGGTGGTTACTGCCGTTACAGGTTCAAGGCCAGACGCACTAATATTTCTCCTCCAACAATACTGTTTGTGGTGTTATTACACTATATACACACATTATATATAAGTACTGTATCTACATGTTTTATTCACCACACCTGCACAAAAAAGCTGGTATGGTGCTCAAAGACTATAGTGGCCACCAGTAAACATGACAAGTTATGCAGACGACGCACCTCCCTCACCAAAATGGCGGCTCCCCACACACTCCTATTGCTGTTATTACACACTATACACACATTATATATAAATACAGTATCTACCTTTGTGTTCACCATAGTGAACCACTAAGCTGTTATGATAAGTCCAGACAGAAGACAACGCCATCACTCTCTCTCCCTCAGCATTACTCCTCCCACCATGGAGCACAGCACTAAATATCACCACAATCCTGCTATTATCAGAATCCTGGTCAGTTTTATCACAATCAAGGGTCTTCTATAATACTATCATCGCTAAATAATAGCATGTACATATATATTTGACATTTTTAGGGGATGCTCTGGTGAAAAGCTGAACAGCGGTGCTGAGAGCTCATGATGCGTGCATCAGCCTTGGTGGCTCGCTCAGTACTGAGGCTCTCACACTCAGGAATGTTGGCCACGATTTTTTTTTTCCTAGGTGGCGTCTGTCAACTATCGGTTGTGACTGCACTATAGCTGCCCCTATCCCAGGCGGGGCATTTAAATTTAAGCTCTAATCATTAAAACAGCTATTAATATATTGCGCTGTATCGGTAATGTTACTCACATCATCTATATATGTATTGCGTGATCTAAAGGCTTATGCCTCTAACCTCTCCTCGTAGCTCTTGCCCTTCAGTTCTGGGAGCCACTTAGTAGCATGTCTTTGCACCTGTTCCAGTGTGTTGATGTGCTTCTTAAGATATGGGCACCACACAACCACTGCATATTCTAGCTTTGGCCTAACAAAAGTCGTGAACAATTTCTTTAGGACCTTAAAAATAATGAGGAAATGAGGACCTTAAACATAATACAGGGTACAAAACACAATCAAATGTGCCCATAGTTGGAAAACAGCATGTAAAGGATTTGGAAATAATGATGCCTGACGACCTAACGTTTAGGGAGTATAACCAAGCAAATATTGCGTCAGCCAGACAAATGATCGGATGGATTACGAGAACTTTCAGATCCAGGGATCCCATCACAATGGTTGTACTCCTCAAGTCACTTGTGTTGTCCCATCTTTAGTACTGCTCCTTACTCACTTCCCCCTTTAGAGCAGGAGAGATTGCTGAAATAGAGGGAATACAGAGAACATATACGGCACCCATAGACACGATAAAGCACCTAAATTATTGGGATTGTCTCAAAGCCCTCCAAATGTACTCACTAGAAAGAAGACGAGAGAGATATCAAATAATATACACGTGGAAGATACAGGAGGGCCAAGTACCAAATCTACACAGTAAAATAACAACGTACTGGAGTGAACGACATGGAAGAAAATGCCGAATAGAACCAGTGAAGAGCAGGGATGCCATTGGTACTATCAGAGAACACATCAGACATGGTTGTTCAACACCCTCCCAGTGAGCATAAGAAATATTGCCAGAACAACCGTGGACACCTTCAAGAGGAAAGTAGATTGTTGCCTCTAACGAGTGCCGGACCAACTGGGTTACGGTGGATATGTGGGCCTGGGGGCCGTTCCAAGCAACAGCCTAGTGGACCAAAATTGGGGATTAGAAGAACTCCCAGAACCCCATCAACCAGGTATCAACCAGGTTTAGTATTTTGCCATCCATGTATTTAAAAGCAATTCTGAAGCTAAAAAGCGTACCATAGGCTCCTCGCACAACGTTCTTTATGTGGTCCTCAGGTGATAGTTTTCTAT
This sequence comes from Procambarus clarkii, assembly GCF_040958095.1. Lineage (NCBI taxonomy): Eukaryota > Metazoa > Arthropoda > Malacostraca > Decapoda > Cambaridae > Procambarus > Procambarus clarkii. The sequence continues at coordinate 46,377,809 of NC_091161.1, forward strand.
CTAGAACCACCCCTAGATCTCTTTCTTTATGAGAATTCTTTAAAGGTTTCTCACATAATTTATAGGTTGTGTGGGGTCTTTGTTGTCCTATTCCACATTCCATAACATGGCATTTATTCACATTGAATTTCATTTGCCAAGTGGTGCTCCATATACTTATTTTGTCCAGGTCTTCTTGAAGGGCATGACAATCATCTAGGTTTCTTATCTTTCATATTATCTTAGCATCATCAGCAAACATGTTCATATAATTCTGTATTCCATCTGGTAGATCATTTATGTAGACAATGAACATCACCGGTGCAAGAACTGAACCCTGTGGTACTCCACTTGTGATATTTCTCCAGTCCGATACATTGCCTCTGATTACTGCCCTCATTTTTCTATCAGTCAGAAAAATTTTCATCCATGTTATCTGGTTGATACCTGGTTGATGGGGTTCTGCGAGTTCTTCTACTCCCCAAGTCCGGCCCAAGGCCAAGCTTAACTTGTGAGAGTTTGGTCCACTAGGCTGTTGTTTGCAGCGTCCCGCAGGCCCACATACCCACCACAGCCTGATTGGTCCAGTACTCCTTGCAGGAAACAATCTAGTTTCCTCTTGAAGATGTCCACGGTTGTTCTGGCAATATTTCTTATGCTCGCTGGGAGAGTGTTAAACAACCATGGACCTCTGATGTTTATACAGTGTTCTCTGATTGTGCCTATGGCACCCCTGCTCTTCATTGGTTCTATTCTACATTTTCTTCCATATCGTTACTCTAGTACGTTGTTATTTTACTGTGTAGGTAGAAGAATGTTAGAAGCTTACCTGTCACCCCTCCATTATTTTCCAGTTTCCAGAACAACCTCTTATGTGGATCTCTGTTGAAAGCCTCTATTAGGTTCAGATAGATGCAGTCATCCCAACCATCTCTTTCCTGTAAAATCTCTGTGGCTCGATCATAGAAACTGAGTAAATTCGATACACATTAGCTTCCAGATCAAAAAACATTACTGTCTGTCTGATATTATATCATTTCTCTCCATGTGTTCTACTCATTTAGTTTTTATTATTTTTTCCAATATTTTGACTGTTACACTTGTCAGTGATACAGGTCTATAATTGAGGGGCTCTTTCCTGCTGCCACTTTTGTTGTGGGAACCGACCTGTGAGATTTATATTTATTTAATTTATATGAATTTATATTTACGTTAATTTATATACTTCGATAGCAATTTGTATAATGTTAAGTGGACTGTATTTCTGCAATAATCTCTTAATCTCACAAATCGATCCTCTACACATTAGGGGGGTTTATTAAATTAATATATATGCAGCCAATCAAACTACAGTATTAACTACATACATTGAAAAGGTTCCTTATCTTATAGTACAGCAGGTTAGTCCACCAGGTATAACTAGGGTGTAGACACCAAATTATCCTCTTTGAGGTAGCTTCCATATCACCCAGTAACTGGTGCACAAATCTTGCTTCCTCGTCTTGACCTGTCAAAAGTGCGCTAGCTGTGAAGCCAGAATCCTATATATGACAAGCTATATCAGAGAAAACACTATACAGTACATGGAACAATAAAGACCTGGCTTAATTACCTTTAGTATGAGGCGATTTTGTGTTCTAACCGGCTAACCCTACCCAATGACATTAATGGCCACTAATGATAGATAATGGGTTTCGGAAAGAACACTTAACTTGATATGTAGACAGCGTGTTGAAAAATGGTACACCTTTGGTTTCCATAACACTACGTCCAAGTAAATTTAACAGGAGCCGAATTTGCTCCCGGGTGAGCCTCTGGTCTCAATATAAACAATGGCTGCCCTCCTTCCTCACTCTGACGCCTGGCTTACATTGTCCACATGTCAGAAAGTGATAGAAGGGTCACATTTACTCTACTTTAATATTGATAATTAAGTTAATTTATATGAGATGTTTTATGATGGTAAAGTCCAAAGACTAATGTATTTAAGAATAATTCCCAGCAGAATAGCTGGTGAATTATAATAGTATGTGGTGATGATATCCCATTTTCTATAGACGGTAATTCCACTACAAGTTACGTTTTCTATGGGTAACTTGTTTATACAACACAGCTATTATCTGTATGATATATTAAATGGTGTCGGATTTTCCGACATTTGTAGATTGGAACTATGTTAGCCTTTTTCCACACATCTGCTATGACTCCTATACACAGGGATGTCTGAAAAATCAGCTGAAGTGGTATGCTGAGCTCAGGTGTACATTCTCTCAGAACCCATGGTGAAACTCCATCTGGGCCAACTGCTTTGTTCATACTTAGCTCTAAGAGCATCGCCTAATAATGTCAAAATATATATGAAACTGGTATTATTTAGCCATGATAGTATTACAGAAGAGCCTGAGTGTGATAATGACTGTGTACAATGTTCAGATATCATTGAATCAATGCTGTTCATGATGTTCACAGCGCTAGCCACAGCACCACAGCATTATTTCGTCCATCTAGGAATCTTCAAACGATTTCTTATGTTGCTTTACAAAATAAACTTGTGGTCAATTATTCATTTACAGGATTTAGTGACCAGGATTGTGATAATAGCAGGAGTGTGGTGATAATTTGCGCTGTGCATAGTATTGTGGGAGGAGGAAGTTTGGTGATGGAGGGAATTCAGATAGCGTCACTGTGTGTGGCAGCCACTCTTGTTTTGCTCACCATACTAGCTTAGTGGTTCACTATGGTGAACACATATGTACTTGGATTTATACAATGTGTGTACAGTATTAGATAGTACTGGGTAGATAGCCCAGATAGTACTGGGTAGATAGCCCAGATAGTACTGGGTAGATAGCCCAGATAGTACTGGGTAGATAGCCCAGATAGTACTGGGTGGATAGCCCAGATAGTACTGGGTAGATAGCCCAGATAGTACTGGGCTCCCTGAGGAGCCCTTAGCTGGGCTCCTCAGGGGTCCCGGCTAAGGGCGTTTGGGCACCTGACAGCTGGATGGACAGCGCTTCGGATTTGTAATCCTGAAGTTCCAGGTTCGATCCCCGGTTGAGTGGAGACAAATGGGCAAAATGTTTCTTTCACCCTGATGCCCCTGTTACCTAGCAGTAAATAGGTACCAGGGAGTTAGACAGCTGCTACGGGCTGCTTCCTGGGGGTTTGTAACAAATAGGAGGCCTGGTCGAGGACCGGGCCGCATGGACGCTAAGCCCTGAAATCATCTCAGGATAACCTCATGATAAAGTAATAACATCAACAGGAGTATGTTGGGAGGAACCATTTTGGTGAGGGAGGTGGCGGTGTAATCGTAGCGTCGTCTGCTGGCTGCTGTGTGATTTTTCATGCAGTGTATGGTGGCCCCTGCTGTTTGGACACAATACTGGATTACTTGCATAGTTATGGTGAATAAAACGTGTAGAAACATATACATAACGTGTGTAAATAGTGTAATAAAAACAGTAACAGTGTAGTGGGAAGAGCAATGTTGGCGAGTAAGGTGTAAGGAGTAAGCTAGGTACTCGCCTATTTGTACTCACCTATTTGTGCTTGCGGGGGTTGAGCTCTGGCTCTTTGGTCCCGCCTCTCAACTGTCAGTCAACTGGTGTATAGGTGTTACAGGAGTGAGGGAGGGAGGGCTGGCTGGGTGTGGTAGCTCATACTCGTGAAGTTCGGAGTGTGTTGATGGTGAATGTATATACTGTAACCCCGCGATTATCCGGGATTCAAACATCCGGAAAACGCCCTTATACGGTCAAAATCGTGATCAGATAAAGTTATCACAATATCCGGCCAAAATGGCCACAGGAACCGGATAAAAGCTGGTTTGGCCGGATGAAAATACGGCCATACCGTATTAATCCCGTCTGTGGCTCTAGACGCATGGTGGAGGAGGGGGGTGCGGTGGATGGGTGGTGTTGGGAGGGTGGGAGGGGTGCGTCAGGAGGGACTACCTGGGTACAGGAATTACCATTAATTTTAGAACAATTAATCATAGCCAAAAACAAATAAAATAACTACTAGTAATTATGTAATAACAAATAAATAAGTTTCCTAAAAGCATTGTGCACAGGCTGAAGTTTCCTTAAAAAATATTGTGAATTTTTTTCCTCCTGGCGGCCTACGTAACGCGCTATGGCTGCCCCAAGTGGACCTGTCCAACACTGGTCAACCCATGTGCGTCCGTCCCTCGTGTTATACACAGTGCTGCGCCATTAGTGAAATATTTTTTTAAATAACTTTTTTATTTTCATAGTAACTTTGAACATTTTTGGCCAAGACTATGTCTGGTAGCAGCATCAATCGTTCTGGAGGTGTTAAGAGGAAGAAAGTTGTCCTAACAATTAAAGACAAGTCACAGTTATACGCCTCAACCAGTGCGGCCTCACAGTGTTGCGCCATTAGTGAAATATTTTTTTAAATAACTTTCTTAATTTTCATAGTAATTTTGAACATTTTTGGCCAAGAATATGTCTGGTAGCAGCATCAATCGTTCTGGAAGTGTTAAGAGGAAGAAGATTGTCCTAGCAATTAAAGACAAGTTACGTGTTGTTCAAACAGTGAGGCGTCACAGGTAGCCAAGCGCCTTCAACAAGTGAGGCGCCACAGGCAAGCCAAGCTCCTTCAACAAGTGAGGCATTATAGGCAAGCCAAGCGCTTTCAACAAGTGACGCGCCACAGGCAAGCCAAGCGCTTTCAACAAGTGAGGCACAAGCAAGCGCCTTTAACAAGTGAGGCACAAGCAAGCGCCTTTTAACAAGTGAGGCACAAGCAAGCGCCTTTAACAAGTGAGGCGTCACAGGCAAGCCAAGCGCCTTCAACAAGTGAGGGCATGCAAGCGCTTCAACAATTGAGGTGCAAGCAAGCACCTTCAACAAGTGAGGCCTCACAGGCAACCCAAATGCCCTCAACCAGTGAGGCTTCAGCAGCTGGCAGTCAAAACTAACTTAGCTTAATGAACTATACAGTAATTTTAAGTGTTAATTTTAGTGTTGTGTTAGTATAGGTTACGTAAATTGTTAAGAATTTTTAACTTCAAGATGTGTGGCATCAATCAAGAAGACGAACACCAACAAGGTAAGTTGAGGTTTCTAGTTGAATATTTAATAATTGTATGTGGCAAGGCAATTCAAATTATGTTGTTTGTAGTATAAAAATAGTTGGAAATGGTCACTTTTGGACTCGTAGGTGAAAAAGTACCATTATCCGAAAAATGTGATAATCCGGCTGGGGGTCCTTCCCATATAGTCCGGATGATCGAGTGGAGACAGTAGTGTGTGATAGTGTATAGTGTGTAAACATGTTGCAAATATACATAAATGAACATGAAACATTGGATATATGAGCAATATATGTGGACACATTTGTGACACATATAATACAGTGTCTTAGGACAGTACGGATGTTCTATTGCCATCATATTGTGTACGTGTTCATTATACAAAGGATTGGCAAGAAAAACAAAACAAATGTATATGGAATTTACACAAAAAACTGAACAAAAAAATATTTGTGGCAACTCGTGCATGTTAAAGCTGGCAGGCGACTGCCTTCGGGAGTCTACGTCACAGGCGACCACCAAATCGTGACGTCACACGCCATTTTCCGGACCCCATTGTGGCCAAAGTAATTACAGTTTTGATTTTTTTACATATCTGTGATCAGGGAAGGGTATTTAACATTTTCTAAAACAAAAATAATTTTTTCCAGAGAATTTATTTCCTGCGCACCGGGGGAGGGGGGGGGGGGGGGAAGGGGCTGCCGTATTTGGAAGGCGAGCAGCACAATGGTAAATGAATTTGGTGAGAAATTCATTAGAGAAATGTTTGCTTCAACATCATTGTGAGAGGGCCAGAAAACAAAAGAAAAAATAGAATCAATATAAGAGGCCTAACCCTAAATGCTTCAGCCAATATAAACATATAAACTAGTAAGAAACAACTACACCACAGTGAGAATAGAGGCATAAAGCTCAAAATGAATTTTCCCATAAGAAATAATGTAAATTGAATTGATCCATTCCACACCCCGTAAAATATTAACTTAAAATACATTTTATACCGAATACCACTCTTTTTGTACTAGCTACAATACAGTATGTATATCTTAACTTTATTGAGGACTCCTGTTGGCGTATGGAAGACTGTGAGGAGGGAGGAAGGAAGAGAGGTGTTACTGTTTGGAAGGGGACTCCACCTTCCATTATAACATCAAGCAGTGATGACTTCTCTGGGGTAATCTCTCTACTAAGTTTTACAGGAGTACCACTAGGACCTGCTTGCTTGTCTTACTAAGAATCTGCCTAAAGACACTTGTGTTTACCTACATTTTAACACGTGTCTGTAGTGCGACATCACATTGTCATTAAAAAGGTCAATGCAACAGCCTGCTACAGCTTTATCTGGGTGAATTTTTTCAACAAAACTTTGCAGTTCTTCCCATATTTCACACATTTTCTTAACGAGGAAGCAACATCCTCTACTCACAACTATTTTCTTAGGTTGAACTTTACCACTGACTTTCTTGGGACCCATGACATGATATATAATAAATACTTTTATGTTCAACAAACAAAAAAGCACAAAAAAATGATTTTTTTTACAAAGAATTCAAGCGCGATCGTCACTAAGTGGGCGGCTCTGGTAAACTGAGGTGGGGTCGCCCGTGTCACCAGGAACCACGCGCTCGGTCAACCCATACGTGTATCAACAAAGTTGCAATTCGAGGCAAAGGTCGTAAGTCAAGTCGAATTTTCGGACAAAATTGGGGTCATAACTCAACAAATTTGTAAATAGGGGCATTTGTAAGTCGAGGTTCTGCTATATATATAAAGTGTGTATACAGTATAATACCACCTAAAGCAAAATGTTTTATTGCTCTTTGGTAAATACAGTGCATCCTCAATCTAACAAACCCAGCTCAAATGAATTCCCGGATGGTCTGAACAATTTGCATACTGTACATACAAATGTTCGATTAAGCGTGGATTCTTCGTTCAAGCTGCAACTGACACGAAACATTAGGAGTGGCTGTCATCAACTATGATTCACCAAAGTGTAAACAGTTGTACTGTACAGTGTTTTATTTTGCTTAACCGTTGTTTCCAGGAAGAAAGGGTTGAAGGATGATAAAATGGTGTCAGGGAAGGCAGGTGGTGTCATTGGTGAGGATTTTTGTCAGAGGGCAAGTGGTGTCAGTGGATTAAATGTTAGGGGGCTGGTGGCTGAAGTTATTTTCATGGGAGGCAGGTGGAGTTAGTGGTGTATCCAAGACGACTGGTGGTGTCAGTGGTGGAAGTTGTTGTCAGGGTAGGTAGGTAGGTGGTGTTCATTTTGAAAGTTGTTGTCAGGAGAGACAGGTGATGTTAGTGGTGGAAGTTGTTGTCAGGAGAGACAGGTGTCTGTGGTGGAAGTTGTTGTCAGGGTAGGTTGGTGATGTTAGTGGTGGAAGTTGATGTTAGGGGAGGCAGGTGGTGTTAGTGGTGGAAGTTGTTTTCAGAGGAGGCAGGTGCTGTCGGTGGTGGAAGATGTTGTCAGGGAAGGCAGGTGGCATCAGTGGTGGAAGTTGTCAGGAGACAAGTGGTGTCAGTGGTGGAAATTGTCAGGAAAGGCAATTGGTGAAGTGGTGTCATGAAAGGCAGCTGGTGTTAGTGATAAATCTCTTTTCTTCATTCAAGTAGTCATTCTTGTTTTGCTGCATCTATACGTCTGGTGGTTCTTTCTTTGGTTTTGGTTTGATGTCTGGTCCCTAAGGTCCCTTTCGTTGTGTAAAGCTAACGTGATTCTGGTAATGGGTTGCAGTAGGTGTTGGATGCATGTCAAAGGCTTTGTTTGGGTTCAAAGTATTAGTTACCTAGTATATGAGCTATGGCAGCTACTAGAAGCCCACAAGGAAAAGGCATTAATTACATTTGATAATTGATTTCTTTTGGATCCTCTGTGGCTTGGGTGCTTTAAGGTTTAAGTATACTCGCCCATGGTACTGATCATTTGACTTGTTTGCCTCTGGGTTCACATATTCAAGCAGAAGCTTGTTTTGTTTAGTTTAACATTTTTTTTGTATAATTTTTTTGGTTTTAGATAGATCTCTGATCCCCAAGTTCACTTTGTCTGATAAGGAGATCTAGATTCTGGTTCTGGCTCATGGCAGATCTGCTCAGGTCTCAGAGGTCTGGTACACTTTCAAGAGTTGGCTTTACCAATACGTATTCTTACTGAGGGTCAGCCAGAAAAAAAAGCATTACATTACATTTAACTCTTGATTTCTGGGGGAAGCCCTGTCGGCTCCCTGGAGCTTTACCAGGCTGATATGCTAATATCAGACTTTGGCATCAGTCATGTGTATGGAGTTCTAGGGCCTACCGGGGACCACGGCCTGAACCTGGCCCCCTCAGAGAGGCAAGGGGAGCAATGGCCTATAGAAACCCCCGTGTGGTTGGAAGCATTCTATGACTGCCATCGACCGGGTCAAGCATCCAGAAAGGTAAGCATTATAAAACAAACCCCTATTCTGGTTAAAATTGCTACCTAAAGCCGAACTAGTGGATAGAACTTCCCAACAGAAAACAAGCAAACTAGTATGACGTCACACGTCACCGCGCCGCTGTCTGCGCAGCTCCCCCTTCCCCGGGAGGGGGAAGGGAGAGCCCCAGACCTCCCACGCCGGCTATCCACCCATCAGTTCTTTGGCTGATGCTATAAGCACCGGTTATGTGCTCCGGCTCCAGTAGTTGTTTTAGCACTGTACCTAGAGTGTGGTGTCTGTCTTCTAGGTGGTGCGTGAGCCAGGAGTGTGTGTCTAATACTCGGGCTGCATGCACCTAGGGTTCCCTTCCCTAGGTTAGGTAAGTACTGCCCTTGGGGCCACCGTCCACAAGTTCCTTGGGTCCTGCCCCTGCTAGGCCGTTTACTGCTTGGTTTTCGGCCGCTCTTTGTGTGCTCAGGTGTTCTGTCTCCCTTCTTCGCCTTAGGGTAAGGGGCACTTTTGCACTGGTGGGGTGCAGGGTACTGTACAGCTTGTCTTTACCAATCATGGCGGCCGGCTCTGTTCCGCTTGGGTACGCTGTCCTCTTGCGGGGTTTTCTTTTTCTTTTTGTTTATCTACCTGGTGGGGGGGGGGGGGTCTGCCTTCGTTCTTGCCCCTTGTGTCTCTTGTGTTCTGAGTATTTTCTGGTGGTACCCCCTGCTAGGTCCCCGTGAGTGTACACGTCCCGGGGGTTCAGCTCTTAGAAAGTTGTTTGGTAGCTTTGGGCGCCGGTTAGCAGTACCCTGCCTGGGATTACCTGAGCGCGAGTCCTCTTATAATAAACGCTCGGGACCCTGGGAAACCCCTGGGGGTGCGTGGGTCCGATGGATATGACCCCAGAGTCCCCCCCTCGCTTCCAGCGAGTTTGAGAGTTGCTCTCACCCTTTGTCTCTGGGTGACTCTGTTTTGCCTCCGTCTGCTGCCTGTGGGGTCGGTGACACCTTCGACCCAGAGTCCTGCGAGTTTTGTTGCTTGTTGTGGCTCGGTTACCCAGTTGTGCTGACTAAGCGGGTGCGGGCAGCAGGGGCGTTGCACTTTGAGCCTTGGTGGTGGCAACGCTCTCGTGGTTTACTCCCTGGGAGCCCCAGGGCTGCCCTGTTTTGGTTCGTGTTGGGACTTAGGGGTGTTGGTTGCTTCGGTTCCTTCCACGCCCCCTTGTCTTTCCTCTGGATCCCCCTCCCTGCCTGCATCCGGTTCCTTACTATCTGTAGGATCGGGGCGGGGTTTGATGGTGTTGAGACTCGGGCAGTCTCGGGGAATTCTCTTTCCGGGGTAGTGACGGGGGCATTGAGCCTATTCCTGCAGCCGTGTTGTAAGAGTCTGCCAGTGAGCTCCCTTCCTTAGTGTTTTCGCGGCTGCCCCGGTTTTCTGGTATGGCCGGGGCTTTGGGGGGGACGGCTCGGCCCTGGGGCCTGTCGTATCGGTTCCCGGGGCTGGGGAGGGGCTGATTTGGGGGGCCCTTGGCCCCGTAGGACCCCGTGGGGGGTCTTTCTCCCCCTCTAGGCGGGGCTTGTGGTTACGCGGAGTGGGGTTTTTGCTCTCCACTCGCCGTACGTGCTGTTGGGCGTTGGCCCCTCCCCGGGCTCAGTTCCTTGGCCTTTGAGTCGGTTGGTTCCGTCCTGTGGGAGGATGCTTCCCGCCCCCCCAATTTTGGGACGGTGTCTTCGTCATGTTTCCCCGTTCTTGGGGTTCTACGTGACTTCTGGTGTCGGGTGCGCCTTTGTGTGCCTTCGGGAGCTAGTGTTGGCTTGTGTGTTCTCGAGGGTTCGGGAAGGTTTTCGCTACTTCCCGCTTTATTGGATCGTCGGTCGGCTCCTCGTCCGGGTCCCTGTTTTGGGCTACTTGTAGTCAGGTTGGGCTGCTTGTGGCCAGTGGCCCGGTTGGGATACTTGTGGCCCTGTTGGGCTACTTGTGGGCCGGTTGGGCTACTTGCGGGCCAGTTGGGCTACTTGTGGCCCGGTTGGGTACCTTTTTGGGCTCTGTCTTCGCTTTGTTGGCCGGTTTTGTTGTTCCTGCTTCCTCTTTTGGCTACTTTTCTAGTGCGGTAGTCCTGGTTGGCGCCTTCCCGTAGAGCGGGTTGTGCGGTTCGGCCAGCGTGTCATGCGCATGCGCTGTAGAGTTTTTGGTCTGGGCGGTGTGTTTCAGTGCTGGTGTTTTGCGCCCTGTTTTCTCAGGTGCTTCGCCTCTCGCTCTTCTCCCTTGCTGTGGTATGTGCTCCTTCGCTCCGGGGGTGTCCTGGTTTCCAGCTGTGGGGAGGACACCGAGGTTTTCCCTGTGTCATGGGTGTGGGCCACTTTCTTTGCCTCTACCCTGCTCTCCTGCGGATCCGGCTCTGGCATCTTCACCTGGCGGTGCTCCCAGGATCTTCTGGGCACGGTTGAGTCATGTCACGTTCGTGCCTCCGTTCGACAGGTGAGTTTCTGCGGTCTGGCGTCTTTTGGCCAGGCGCTGGATGCGGAGATGTTTATATACCTGTCTTTATTTAGGTATATTTTTGTACGACTGAGACTGATCGCACACCAGTGACTGTCTCTTTTTCAACCCTTCCAGTCCCACTTCTGTGCATGTCCAACCCATGCTAGTCATTCAGGGGATCCACCTTTTTTCGTGTTATGAGGTGTGTGGGTTGTGGTGCTGGTTATGTACTCACCTGGTAGGGCTCTCCTGATTGTGCTTGCAAAGTTCGAGCTCTGGCTCTTGGGTCCTGCCTATCTGGAAGAATTTGCGGGATAGTACCAGTGGAGTGCAGTGGTGCTATAGGCACAATCGGGGAACACTGTATAACCATCAGAGGTCTGCGGTTGTTACACGACCTACTTGCGATATAATACCGTCATATTGCCGGTACGTCCGTGGACTTCCAGGGCACACTAGCCTGTTTTCGACTCGAAGTTCCGGCCCATCCTGGTTGTGAGGGGTATGTGGGCCTGCGAGCCGCTCCAAGCAGCTGCCTGGTGGGCCACCCTCTGGCTGGTCTAGCCTAGCCTCGGGCCGGGCTTGGGGTGTAAATGAGCTTCCAGTACCCCATCCAGCAGGTATCGAGCGGGGTTCTTCGCCATCAGTCGCCTGGTATGCAGGTTTCTGGGCCTGCTGGGTTCTGTCGTGTCTCCGTTGGCCCTGTCTGGGGTCTGCCTGCTCCGTTCTCTGCCTTTGCAGAAGAGTTGCTATTTAAATGTTGCATGTTGCGGTGGTGCCTGTTGCTGCTGCTGCACGTGTGCATTGGTACCGTGTTTTGCGGTGGCGTTTCCTTGTTCCTGTGTCCGATTGTGGTGTGGCACTTTGCGGCTGTTTTGTGCCTAGGGTTTGCGTATGGGGGTTTGCTTGTTGTTTTTCGTGGTCTTCGGGTCTCTAGCTTGGCCCTCTCATGTGCGTGGGGTTTTTCTGTCCCTGCCTGATTTTCCACCCCTGGTTGTTTTCCTGTTTTTTTTTGTGTTTCAGCTCTTTCATCCTGCCTCTCCCCAGTCGTTTTCCTGGCATCTCCTTTGGTCGGTTTCCACCATTTCCTTTTCTTGTGTGTTCCATATCCTTGTGCCACTTGGGTTTCGGTGGTCGCGCCCGAGATCTTTCTGCAGCACCGCCTTTTCTTGGGCTCGGAGGGGCCTTGTCGGGGTTGCTTTGTGGTAGGTGTCCCACCTGCGTACTTCTCTTGGCGGCAGTATGGGGTATTTTGGCGGTCCTTCCTTTTCCTGTCCCTTCTTAGATGGCTACTCTAGTTAGCGTCGGCTTGGTTTTCTAGTGGGGGTTAGTGGGCCGCCGTTTGCACCGTCCTGGTCTCTGGTCAGCGTGCTCTGTCTTCTCCTCGCTTGGTAGGGCCCCTTCGGTTCCGGTTTGTTTTTTCGTCGGCTCTTTTTCCTTTTGGCATTTGCCTCTGGGGGTCGGGTCGCTGAGTTTTCTTGCTCCTTCGGTTTTAGCGTTTTGGTTGTTCGGTGGCAGCAGTCTCCATTTCTGGCGCGGGGTGGGGCTGCTGCGTTCTGGAGGGGTCCATGTTTTGTTGGTACTTGGTTGGTCGGGCCGGGGGTGTGTCATGTTTTGTGTTCAGTGGTGGCCCTCCGCTGTTGTTTGTGTGCCACGGCATCTGTGTCCGGGGCGCGTTTTGTGTTGATCTGGTTCTGTTCTTCCCGGTTCGCGGATGATGGTGTCCCGGGTTGTCAGCCGTGTTCTTGCGGCTCAGTTGCCTGTGTTCTTCACTCATGCCCGTGGCGTTCGTGGCTTCGCTGCCGTCTGAGCGACATGTCCTTGCGGTCATTCGGGGGTGGATCTTTGATGTTTGTACGGGGGCCGTGCTGCTCGTTCTCGTGTTGTTCCCGGGACTTTTCGGGGCTGTGGCGCCTTGGGTTGGCGTTTTGCTGCCGGTTGTCTCGCTTCTGTGGGGAGTGCATGGTGTCCGCCTCCCGGTTCTGTCCCTTTGACCTACCTCTGTGGGTAGTTAGCTCCGGGGAGCCAACGGGGCTCCCCCCAGAAAACCAGCGTTGAATGTAATGAAACGCCATTTTCTGGGTGAGACCCGGAGGCTTCCCGGCAACCCTCCCTCCCTCCGGTCGGCGGTTTTTGCGTGTTTTGACATCCAGCCTCAGAACTGATGGGTGGATAGCCGGCGTGGGAGGTCTGGGCTCCCCCTAGCTGCGCAGACAGCGGCGCGGTGACGCGTGATGTCATACTAGTTTGCTTGTTTTCTGTTGGGGAGTTCTATCCACTAGTTCGGCTTTAGGTAGCAATTTTAACCAGAATAGGGGTTTGTTTTGGAATGCTTACCTTTCTGGATGCTTGACCCGGTCGATGGCAGACATAGAAAGCTTCCAACCACACGGGGGTTTCTATAGGCCATTGCTCCCCTTGCCTCTCTGAGGGGCCAGGTTCTGGCCGTGGTCCCCGGTAGGCCCTAGAACTCCATACACATGACTGATGCCAAAGTCTGACATTAGCATATCAGCCTGGTAAAGCTCCGGGGAGCCTCCGGGTCTCACCCAGACAATGGCGTTTCATTACATTCAACGCTGGTTTTTTTCTTGGATAACTAAATTATGGTAATTCACAAATTGCATCCATAGATATGCATGTCCTTTTCAGAATCTGGTTCTTCGGCAGCAGAGCTAGCATATACAGAAAATGGAAAGGGAGTGCATAAATTATTTATCCTATAATGAAGCATTAGAGAAGGAAGTCAATTTTCTGAGGACACAGCTTCAGCAAGCAGAATCTCAAGTCCACCAAGAAAGAAGTAGTCTTCAACTATTGCTTAAAACACATGCTGAAGAGTTGGCAAAGAACAAGGAACATCATAGAAAAATTGTAAGCTCTAATTTGTTTTCTCCTGTAGGTAGTAGAATATTTTGAATTATAATTGTTTTTATCATATACAGCACTGTATCTACAGGTATCTGACTACACTTCAAGCTGGTCTATATTGGTTTAATACACCCAGCCTCCTCTCAGTCCCCTTCCCTGTGTGGGCTCTACTGTGATCTAAGACTTTGGGGCTTCATGCCTCATCTGGGTTCAGGGTTCTATTGGTCTCTCTGGCAGTGCTACATCTGGGCCTGAGGTGATGCAGTTGTGTCTAAAATCTCACTGGGGGAATGTTGTTTTTCTCTGGGGTCCTTGAGTCTTTGAATCCTTTTGGGGCATAGTTGTAGTTTGTATGTGATACTGTCTCCTTGGTTTCTCAGGCATTGGCAGAGGTTGAGTGCCATGAACTAAGGACCAAAGAGAATTTTCTACTTGGTCCTTGGTCCTTTAGGTCTTCTGTCTCTGCGCAGAGGCATTTTATTATTGTCTTTCACATTGACACCTCTGCACCTCTACTATGGGTGTGTTTCTTTATATCAGTCTGTACATTGGATTTGCATTTTCTCCACCAGTTTCCATTTTCTCATCTTTCTCCGGATGTAGATTTGCCTTCAGTCATGCTTCAGGGTTAGATCCAAAATCTCATGAGTTTGAGTCGAAGACTTTGGTTTGGCTGAAGTTTGAGGTTTCAGACTCATCCTGACTGGGAGAAGTCCCTTGGTAGTTCCCTGAAACTATCTCGCTAAGATGACTACCTGCTACTCACTGGAGTGGCACTACTTCACAGAGTCAGTACCTGCATCAGTGGAGCTCCAGGATATTTCAAATTCCTTAGTATTGTAAGTGCATATGTGACATACTAATTTAGTGTGAATATTTGAGTTTACCTTGAAAAGCTGAATAGAAAACACCGACCTAACCTAACCGTCTTAGTATGTTAAGAGAAGCATCTTATTGCTTCTTAATTACAGTTAGTACTTAACCTATACCTATAGTGATATTACAGTTTTATAAGAATAATAAAACAAAACTAAAATATTTAAATTGTAAAGTAACTCAGGATATTGTCAAAATTTTGTATAAAATCTTTATTGTTTAATAAAACTGAAAAATAAATTCCTAATATTAAAACTGGTGTATAACGAATCAGTATGAAGAGTTTGTACCTTTTAAGCAAAATATAACTTGGACTATACCACATATGTACTTATTAATATGCCAAATATTGACTATAAGCAATAAGTCATTATATGTACTGTCTTGTGTGAGAGCGGGTTGCAAGAACAGGTTGATGACCGTGAGTGATCCCAAGAAACATAAAGGTGTAGTGGATTTGAAAAATAGGCGAGATAAAACGAATGTAATTACCTAAGCGTAGTCACAGATTGAGCGCTACACTCCTGGTATTGCGTCTTCACAGCACTCTTTGTCATATAATGCTTTGAAATTACCGACATTTTTGGCCTCCACCACCTTCTCACCTAACTTGTTCCAACCGTCTACCACTCTGTTTGCGAAAGTGAATTTTCTTATATTTCTTCGGCATCTGTGTTTAGCTAGTTTAAATCTATAACCTCTTGTTCTTGAAGTTCCAGGTCTCAGGAATTCTTCCCTGTCAATTTTATCGATTCCTGTTACTATTTTGTATGTAGTGATCATATCGCCTCTTTTTCTTCTATCTTCTAGTTTTTGCATATTTAATGCCTCTAACCTCTGCTCGTAGTTCTTGTCCTTCAGTTCTGGGAGTCACTTAGTTGCATGTCTTTGCACCTTTTCCAGTTTGTTGATGTGCTTCTTAACACTATCGCCGATGCCACACGCGCACCGCAGACTTTGTCGTCATGGGGCCAATGGTGCGGGCGAGCGTGCAGCGACGCCGAAATGTGTATACTCGTTTCAGTTATCTCACCTTACTTCTTGTGCTATGTCGTTCGTTTTGGTATCATTGTGTTTGCAATTAAATTTCCTGCAGATGTATATGCATATAATGTCCAAAAGCCTGGCAAGACTACCTGCAGCAAAGCCTAAAGTTACCCCTGAACGAGCATCAATTTGCACACCACAACCTAATGTGTATACTCGTTCAGTTTGATAACATCAATTTTCATGTTACATCACTCGTTTTGGTACCAAATTGTTCACAAAATAAAGGTGCGCATGTTAAAACTAGTCCCATAATAATAGAGCAATAACTGGAATTTTAACAAATATTTTAATTTTGGACGCTCATCATCAAAACTATTTATATATTTCCAGTGATCTGACATAAAATTTCATGTTACATCGCTCGTTTTGGTATCAAATTGTTCGCAATATAAAGGCTCGCATTTTAAAACTAGTCCCATAATAATAGCACAATAAATAGAATTTTAACAAATATTTTAAAATTTAAAATTTAGACCCAAAAACGTATTTATAATCTTTCAAGTGTTATGACATCAAGTTTCGTGTTACATCTTTCATTTTGGTATCAAATTGTGCGCATTCTAAAGGCACTTATTTTGAAACTATCCCGAGGTCGATCGGATAAAAAATGAATTTTATACAAATATTTTTGTAGTGGACGCAAGTCCAGTCCACGGCTTGGATTCAAGAGAAAAAAAATGGACGCGAGTCATGTCCAAAGAGAATGATAGTGTTAACCACTGTGTTGCGCCAAATTTATTGTGACATTTCCCCTGTGCGCATGAAATGAAGTGTTCCTCAAAATTTTTTTTTAGTTTATAAAAGGATAAATTCCCTTCCCTGATCATGTCTATGTAAAAATAAATATAAAATTAAACTTACTTTGGCTGTGGGGACGTGGACGAGGTGTGCTGTGACGTCATCATGGGCTGGTCGCCCGTACGTGATGTTCCCAGAGGCGGTCGCACAGGCCATTCAAGCACTGCGAGTTGCCACAAATATATTTTCAATTATTTGTTCTATGTATTTCCAATGTGGTTTTATTTGTTTTTTTATCCCATATGATGAATATTTGTGTCCTTTACAATATGTATACAGTAGAACGTTCATAATATTCAATGGAACTGTGATACTTGTGTCAGTAATGTGTCCACAATAAATGTTTATTGTTGCAATATTACTTGTTAAAAATTCACTAAAACTACAATATGTAGTTTCACACACTGTTTACATAGTAACACACTGTATTATACATTCCGTACTTTAGAAGTGAGTAATAATCAACAAAGTATTCTATAATACATAGTGCGACTTCGCTCTCGTTGCACCAGGTACAGATAGATTTTCGCTTCCTGTTTCTTCATTCTGTGTGCTTGTAAATAACGCACTCATGTACACCCTTGGCTATAGTACTTGTAGGTGGTATGTAGCCAAGCTTGTAAAGCATAAGGTAATCTTGAAAAGATTATAGGAAAAGATCAATTTATAAGGTAGTATTGAAAATATTGCTCTGTAAGGTCCCATACTGGAAGAGATTCAGTCATTCTCGAAGTGTGTCAGTCAATCTGGAAGAGATTCAGGCATTCTGGAAGAGATCAGCTATTCTTGAAAATATCTATGGAAAACACCACCATGGAAGCCACTAACACTGTTCATCTATACTACTTGTATCAGATGCATTATCACTGAACCCAGAAAATGATTCATCTATGTATATTCTATATAAATTGGAGCTGACATAGGTGGGGCAAGCGTGTCCCTCAGAGCTACAACTGGATAAGCTCGCTGTATCGCCCTCATTTGTACTGTATCACTTGCATCCGACCTTTGTGGTAAGTCCTTGTTGTGCCTAGCTTCACCAATATCATGACCCTTATGTTCTTCATACAATAAGGTCTGAATTTCACTGACAGAGTGTGATCTTTCAACACTGCGTCAGACAGGTGTTTGGGAGCCAGAGAATGGTGCGCCACCCATGGTTGCTCACTTAGTACTAACCCAGCCAGCAGCTCTAGGGCATTCTGGAATTTTTTCGAAGATGGCTGTCTCTCATTGGAGGTCCTAAGAGTCCATTTTGTACACAACCTACCGCGCACACATTTTGAATTTGTACCAAATATTCAAAAGGTGTTTTCTCGGTTGGTGCAGTTTCCAACCAACCGAATTTTCTCGGTATGCACAGTACAGTGGTTAAGATAAGGGCACCATACAACCGCTGTATATTTAAGCTTGGGTCTAACAAAAGTCGTGAACAATTTCTTTTGTATTTCTCCATCCATGTATTTAAAAGCAAATCTGAAGTTAGAAAGTGTAGCATAGGCTCCTCACACAATGTTCTTAATGTGGTCCTCAAGTGACAGTTTTTCATCTAGAACCACCCCTAGATCTCTTTCTTTATCAGAATTCTTTAAAGATTTCTCACATAATTTATAGGTTATGTGGGGGGCCTATGTTCTCCTATTCCACATTCCATAACATGGCATTTTCACATTAAATTCCATTTGCCAAGTGGTGCTCCATATACTTATTTTTGTCCAGGTCTTCTTGAAGGGCAAGACAATCATCTAAGTTTATCTTCCCTATTATCTTAGCATCTTCAGCAAATATGTTCATATAAATCTGTATTCCATCTGGTAGATTGTTTATATAGACAATGAACATTACCGGTGCTAGAACTGAACCCTGTGGTACTTCACTTGTGACATTTCTCCAGTCCGATACATTGCCTCTGATTACTGCCCTCATTTTTCTATCACAAAATTTTTCATCCATATTAGAAGCTTACCTATCACCCCTCCAATATGTTCCAGTTTCCAGAACAACCTCTTATGTGGAACTCTGTCGAAAGCCTTTATTAGGTCCAGATAGATACAGTCGACCCAACCATCTCTTTCCTGTAAACTCTCTGTGGCTCGATCATAGAAACTGAGTAAATTTGTTACACAGGATCTTTCAGATCAAAAACCATACTGTCTGTCTGATATTATATCGTTTTTCTCCTGGTGTTCTACCCATTTATTTTTAATTATTTTTCCAATATTTTGACTATTACATTTGTCAGTGATACAAGTCTATAATTGAGGGGGGTCTTCCCTGCTGCCACTTTTGTAGGTTGAAACTATGTTAGCCTTTTTCCACACATCTGCTACTGCTATTGTTGTAGCACAAGAAAGGTAAATAATTGGATGAGAAAAAGTTGCCAGAGTGTAAAGAGTGCAGACAACGAAATTCATGATGGCCACCGGCAAGAAGAAAAACAAAACAGAGCTGGATTTTGGTGGATTAAATGAGGAAAGTATTAATATAAGCAGTCTACACAACAAGTTGGTAAACTTGGACATTATTGTGAACAATCGTGTAGAAATAGTCAGTAAATTGAGAGAGAGTAATGACCATTTGAGTTGCAAAGTATTAGATCTTGAAGGACTAGTGAAAGACTTATGCAAGGAAAAGAATCACTGGGAAGCTAAAAGTAAAGCCATGGAAGAGGAAAATAGTCTTGAAAATAGCTTTTGAAGAAGTTAAAGCAAATCTAAACATGAATAACTACAATATGTTAGGTAAGGAAATCCAACAGGAAAAACTCCTTTTGTCAGTACAGATGCAGGAAGTTATACAGGGAATAGAACAGTGCAAGAAGGATATGCAACTCCCTATGCACAAGTGGCCAGGGAGAAATAAAAAATAGAAGCAGTAAAAGAAGCCAAAAACTGTAGCACTCAGGATAAAACAAACATTAGGCTGGAAGTCAGAATGGAACTGGCATCAAACCTGAAATTGGTGCAAAACACAGTTGATCAAAGTAAGACCCCTATTATTTTTTGGTTGCAAAGGAGATAACATCTATGTCAGAAAAAGCTGTAGAAGAAGCGAAAGTAGTACATAAAATTGTTCGGTTAGTGGAAGGTCTTACAACCAAAGAGAATGTGATTACAGGAGAATTGGCAGGTATGAAAAATGGACAGATCGTCCCCATGAGGATCACCCTAAAAGGTGCTAAACATGTGGAAGTAGTAATCAGATATGTTAGGAAACTACAAAGTGATGAGGAAGGGAAATTATGGTCATTAATCTCTGTGCTGCACCGTGTTTATTGTGACATTCTGGTGGTGCACGGCAAATAGTGTCCTCCCCCACCACTAAAAAAAAATTCTTTGTAAATTGTTACAATTTCTTTTCAGAACATGTAAATGTAAAAATAAATATAAAAAACAGACTTTGGCTGTGGTGATATGGAGAAATTGCGATGTGACGTCACTGATATGTGTTCGCCCCTAGAGGTGGTCACACGGGCGATTCAAGACCCATGAGTTGCCATCGATATTTTTTCATTAATTTTTCCAATTAATTTTCAATGCTTTCTAATTACTTTTTCTGGGGAGCGCCCCTACAGCTCCCCAGGGCTATTCAGGCTGATAGGGATAGTCCTAACTTTTGGCATCAGTCGATGTGGGTGGAGTTCTAGGCCTACCCGGGGACCACGGCCAGAACCTGGCCCTCTCAGAGAGGCACAAGGAGCAATGGCCTATAAAACTGCACGTGATTTTGGAGCATTCTATATCTGCCATCAACCGGGACAGGCACCCAGAAAGATAAGCGCCTCAAAACAAACCCCTATTCTGGTAAAACCAACAAAAATAACGAAGCAAATGGACAGAACTCCCCCAAGGGAAAATGAGCAAAGTCATGAAGTCATACGAGCCACGCCACATGTCTGCACAGCTCCCTTCTCTCCAGGAGGGAAAAGGGGAAATCCCAGACCCAGATCCACACCTTCAGTTTCTTGGCTGATGGGATTAGGCTTAGTCGTTATGGCTCCAGCTCCAGATTCTTAGTTGTGATGAGCCTGGGTTCAGTATTTCTGTTAGGTGGTGTGAGAGCTGGGAGTAATATTCACAGGTACTTGGGCTTCATGTGCTTAGGGTCACCTTCCCTGAGTGCCCTGTAAGTATCGCCCTAGGGGCTTGGGGGTAACCTTCTACAAGTCACCTTGGGTCTACCTCTGTTGGTCTTTTGCTGCTTGGTTATTGGCCGCCCCGAGTGTTTTGGGGGGTTTCCTCCCTGGTTTCCCTTGGGGTAAGTGGTAGTTATTGCACTGGTGAGGGCATGGGGTACTGCATAGCTAGTTTTCACCTATAACAGCGGCTGGCTCTGTTTCCTCTGGGTATACTGCCCTCTTGCGGGGTTTTTCTTTTATTTTTATTTTTGCCTGGTGGGGGTCTGCCTTGGTGTTCCTTCCTCCCCTTATACTAGGTTTGTTTGTCTGTTTCGTCCTCGTGGGTGGACACGTCCCGGGGATTCAGCATTAGCAGTGTTGGTTGGTAGCTTGGGCGCCGGTTAGCAGTACCCTGTCTGGGTTCACCCTTAGCAGACCCAGTCTAAGGGGTCCTGAGAAACCCCACGGGGCGCTCGGGTCCAATGGATGTGACCCCTGTGTCTCCTCTCGCTTTTTGCGAGATTGAGGGTTGCTCTGTTCCCTTATCTCGGGGCGACGCTCATTGTTTTGCCTCCTTCATGCTGCCTGTTGGGTCTGTGACACATTCAACCCGGAGTCCTGCGAGCTTTGTTGCTTGTTTATGGCTCAGTTTACCCACTCTGATGATGATATTCGGGTGCAGGCGGCTCGCGCGTTGCAAGATAGGTTTAGGTTGTTGCAGCTCGCCCGTTTGATTGCTTCCTCAGAGGCCCCGAGGCTGCCTCGTTTTGTGTATAGGAACCAGGACTTGGGGGTGTGGGTCGCTTTGGCCTCGGTTCCATCTGCGCCCCCTCGTTCTTTCCCTGATTCATTCGGTTCCCCTCCCCTCCTGCTTCTGGCTCCAAAGCATCTGCGGGCTTTGGGGTCGGGGCAGGGTTTAGAGGTTTCTGAGACTCGGGCAGTTTTGGGGGTTGCCCCAAACCTTCTGGGGTGGTTACGGAGGCATTCAAGTCCATTTCTCCAGTCGTAGATCTGGGATCTGACCAGTGGGCCCGTTCTCTTCCTGCTTTTTCGGCCGTCCCTTCTTTTTCTTGTGTAGCCGGGGGGCTTGGGAGGATGACTCGCCCCTGGGGACCCTGACGTGTGGGTTCCCTGGGTTGGAGAGGGTCTAGCTGTGGGGCCTTGGGGCCCCATTGGTCCCCACCTAGGTTTTCCAACCCTCTGGGCGTGGCTTTCGGTTACAAGGAATGGGGTTTTCCTTTTCCCCTCTTAGTACGAGTTGGTTTGGGTTTCTGCCCCTCCTCGGGTTCGGTTCTGTGTCCCTTGGGTCCGTCAGTTCCGTCCTTTCTGTGGGTGATTTTATCATTTTCTCACCATTCTTGTCTAGGACATGTACTTTTCTGCATCGTGTCTTCATGTTCTCATCGTCTCAGGATCTTGCATGTCTGTCACAAACATAACAGCTCCCCTTGTATCTGGTATAATCTACGACAGAACAACTGACCACTATCCTACCTTTCTCGTAGCGAACATGGACATAACACCACCAAAAAGCAAGAAACTTTCATTTAGGCTACACAGTGAATCAGCTTTAGACAATCTTACAGAGGCACTTCACAATATTAACTGGGATTCTGAATTCAATAATACCCATGATATAAATTCATTAGCTAACCTCTTCCTCTCCAAAACTCTAAGCCTCTACAACCTTCATTGTCCTCTTCTTACAAAGCAAGTAACTGACAAAAGATTAAACAATCCATGGCTCACAAGTGGCATTCTCAACTCAATCAACAAGAAACATGAATATGAAAAGAAAGTTAGGATTGGCCTAGTTTCAAAGGAAGTAGCTAAAAGGTACTCATCAATGCTTACCAGTATCATAAGAAAGGCAAAACTTGCATATTATGTGAATAGATTCAATGAAGCAAAAGGCAACATGAAAAACACTTGGAAAACTATCTCTAGTATCCTAGGAACTAAACAACACTCACATAACCAAATAAAACTCTACAAGGATGGGGATATACCGTCAACTGATTTAGAAATGGCAAATGAATTTAATAGTTTCTTTTCATCGGTTGGTGCTAATCTTGCCAGTAAAATCCCACAGACTCAGACACATATTAACACATATCTCTCAGGCAGCTATCCAAACTCTCTTCTCCTTTCACCAATCAGCCCGGCAGATGTTGTGTCCATCATACACTCTCTAAAAACCAAGGCAGGGAACACCAGTAAAATTCCGTCCATTGTGTACAAGAGAGCCTCCCATGCCCTTGCCCCACCCATAGCACTACTGTTCAACAAATCTATAGAGTGCCACACCTTCCCTGATATCCTCAAAAAAGCAAGAGTAATGCCAGTCCATAAAGGAGGCAATCCGGCGGACATAAACAATTATAGACCAATATCAAATCTACCCATTCTATCAAAAATATTTGAAAAAATTATTTACAAACAGCTCTATTCCTACCTCGTAAAATTCGACATACTCAGCCCCTGCCAGTTTGGCTTCCGGTCCCAAAAGAGTACCAATGATGCAATCATTAGTCTCCTTGACATTATCTACTCAGCCCTTGACAAAAATGAGTTTCCGATTGGACTCTTCATTGACCTAAGAAAAGCCTTTGATACTGTTAATCACAACTACCTCTTACTTAAACTCCAGCATTATGGAATCCGAGGCCTTGCCCTTGACTACATCCGATCCTATCTTAGTGACAGACACCAATATGTAACCATCAATGATACAACTTCTTCCACTCTACCAATTACCGTTGGAGTGCCACAGGGCAGCATCTTAGGACCTCTTCTATTTCTTATATATATAAACGATCTGCCTAATGTCTCTAATATTCTCAAACCTATATTGTTTGCTGACGATACTACCCTTATCTACTCAAACCTCAACCCACATACACTAAATAATGTTGTGAATAATGAATTAAAAAAAGTCCACTTATGGATGTCAACGAACAAACTAACATTAAACATCGAAAAGACTTACTACATCTTATTTGGAAGCAAATCATCAAATGCAATTCAGCTACAGATAGACAACATTAACATCAGTAATAAAAATGATGGCAAGTTTCTTGGCCTATTCCTAGACAAGAGACTCAACTTCAGCACCCACATTCAACACATAACTAAGAAAGTCTCTAAGACAGTTGGTATACTCTCCAAAATCAGATATTATGTTCCTAACTCTGCTCTCCTCTCACTATATTATGCACTAATCTACCCCTATCTTAATTATGGTATCTGTGCATGGGGGTCTACCACTGCAAACCACCTTAAGCCCATCATCACACAGCAAAAATCTGCTATCAGAATAATAACTAACTCTGCTTTCAGACAACACTCAGCTCCCTTGTTTAAATCTCTAAACTTGCTAAATATTAACTCCCTCCACACATTCTCTTGTGTCAACTACATTTACAAAACCCTGTTCTTAAATGCAAACCATGCTCTGAAACTCTCCCTGGACAGATGTAATAGGACCCATTATCACCACACCAGAAATAAATATCTCTTTGATATCCCCAGGGTCAAACTTAATCTGTGTAAACACTCTATGCAAGTTAAGGGACCTAGTCTATGGAACTCACTCCCTAGTGAATTGAAAAACTGTAAAACTTTTGCCTTATTTAAAAGCAAAACCAAAAAGTACCTAACTTCATCTATTTAGTTTCCTACACTGAGCTTTAAATTTGCTCTGTACCTAGTGGTACCCAATCTCCTAATTTTTATGTAATATCAAACAACCTTATCATTGTGTTCATTGCTGTCTTCTTTTATGTGCTAGCCATATGCTATATTGTGACTACCAATTTTTGTCAACTACCATTCAAGCTGTCATTGCAATCAATCTTATATTGTTTCTGCTGTATTGTGCCTACCAATTTGTTGTCAACTACCATTTTAAGCTGTCATTGCAATCAATCATAGCTACCTATGTGCTTTAATATACTGTACCTATAATTTTCTCTCATCTTTTTTTTTTTTTTTCATTCCATGTAATCTGTTATCATTTTTTTGTCTATAAATTTTGCAAGTATTTACCTCCTTAAAATTTTCTTAGATTAAGGACCTGCCCGAAACGCTGCGCGTGCTAGTGGCTTTACAAGACTGTAATTACCATAATTGTATCCTCACATTCCTTATGTACATTCTTGTATATGCATAAATAAATAAATAAATAAATATTGGTCGCGGATGCTACTGTGAGCTTCTGTGCGTGTGAGCTTCTGTGCTTTTGTGCTTGCTTCTCAAGAGTCTCAAAAGTTCATCATTACTAATATTTGTTTAGTATACATTGTAGGCACCCTACCCGAGGGTTATGTGTTTGCGGCTCGGTCCTCGGGCGCATGCGCCAAGGTTGTTTATTTTGGTTTGTGAGCGGTTTTTTTATCACAGGTTCTACACCGCTCTCGTTCAGCTTCTTTCCAGTCATAGCGCCCTGGATACCGGGAATGTTCTGGGTTTTACATATGGGGGAGAACCCTTCGTTCTCTCTGCTTTTACGGATGTGGGGTGGCTAGGAGTGGCGCCGCCTCTGCCGTTACTCTACTCCTCATCTTCTACGGTTCACGCATCTCTGGACATGTCCATTAGTGTTGCTCCCAGAATATTACACGGCTCAGCTGTGTCGTGACACGTTAGTGTCGTGACACGTTAGTGTCGTGACACGTTAGTGTCTACGTTTTACAGGTGAGAGGACACTGTCAGCCAGGCGCTAGTTCTCGATTTTTGAGATGAGTGTGAGAATGTTGTTTGTAGTGTGTTGATTGGCCGCTTTGTGTTCATCTTCACATGGCCTTCCTTTGTGCTTCTATCAATGCTCTTTGGCCCAAGGTTAAGGTCTGATTGAGGGGAAGGGTTCCATCGGACGTCAGATGGAATCTAATTCCTTGACTCAGTCTTTGCTTTCTGGATACTCCTTCCTTGCTGGGCACTCGTTCGTTGCCTCAGTTAATGCTCTCTGGACACTCATTCCTGGACTCAGTCATTGCTTTTGGTCCCTCCTTCCTTGGCCGTTGTTTAGTGCCTGGCTGCACTCTAATGTATATATTGGAATGTGTCTGTATATATATTTGGTCATGTAAATTCTATTTTCCTTGTTTTTCTTACCTCTGTATTGCACATTGTGTGTCTTACTATGTGCTTATTGGCTATACTAGTGTTGGTGCTGGGTTGGACTGCATACAGGTTCAGTTCTACTCACCCACTCCTGCCCCTACTGTTCCTTTTTGTTGGGACAGGGGGAGCTAGGATTACGATCCTGGCTACGGCCTTTTCTTTGTATTCCTCTGCCGGACAGTGCATTTTTGCCTTAGTGCGGTACCCATCGTGGGTGTTCTCATGTTACTCTGCTTTGAGTGCATCAGTCTGCACTGCTGGTGCTGGTTGCACTGCTCCTGCGGGTTGCGTTGTCGCTGTTTTTCACTTCGCGTCTCGCGTGTTGGCTCGTGGTGCTCGCTTCCTCGTTGGCCTCTGCCTGGGCACTGCCTTTTTGTTTTTGTTGCCATAATGACCTTGCTGTTTGTAGAGTATGGTTCAGCTCTTCGGCAAGTGGCAACTTCTCGTTCCTGGCCCCTGTTGGTCCTTTTGGGGTCCCGGGAAGAAGGGGGGGGGGGGGTTCTCCTGGACGGGGCATATCAGCTCGCCCCGGAGGAACGGGCTCGTTTGCGTCTCCTAGGTGTTCGGGTGTTGGCCTACCTCGACGACTGGCTGGTTTGGGCTCCCAGCCAGTCAGCTTGCTTGCTAGCCAGGGATTTGGTTCTTTCCCAGCTCGCCGAGTTCGGGTTCTTGGAGAACTGGAGGAAGTCCCATCTGGTTCCCTCTCAGGTTCGGACTTGGCTGGGTCTCGTTTGGGACTCTCGAACTGTCTCCTTGTCTCTCCCTCCGGAGTCTCTCCTGCGGCTGCGTTCCCGCCTTCGTCTGTTTCTGGAGGGCCCTCGGGTCACCCGGCGGTTGTTCGAGGGGCTGTGAGGGAGCCTGAACTTCGCGATGGTGGTCTACCTGCCGGGTCGGGTTTGGCTTCGACGGCTGTTCTGGTTCCTTCGGGGTTCCCCCTTCCGCCTCTCTCGCGATCGCAGAGTTCGACCCCTGGGGGCCTTGCGTCAGTTGCTGCGTCACCGGCTTCCTCTTCGGGTTTTTCGGAATTCAGTGCCTTGGCGCCTACCCGAGCCCTCGCTCGATGTGTACACGGATGCATCGTCTCTCAGCTGGGGTTTTATGACCAGTGCTCACCAGGCCGGCCAGGGGCGTTGGGATCCGTCCTTTCGTCGAGCTCACAGCACGGTGCGGGAGTTCGCGGCAGTGTGGTTTGCTCTGGGGAGGATTCGGGTGGCCCGCGGATCGACGATTCAGCTCCATTCGGACTGCTCCCCGGTGGTTCATTGCCTGAACCTCGGGGGTTCGATGCGGTCCTTGTCTCTTTGGGGTTGGTCGCTTCGGGTGACTCGTCTGCTGAGTTCTCGGGGTTTGGCTCTCCTGGCGGTTCACGTACGGGGCGTGTCCAACATCTTGGCCGACGCCCTGTCTCGCTTCGTTCCCCTCTCCACGGAGTGGACGGGCGATGACGAGTCCTTCCGTTGGCTTTGCCAGACGTTCGGGCGCCCCGAGGTGGACCTCTTCGCGTCGATGTGGTCACGGCGTCTTCCCGTTTATGCGGCGCCCTTCCCCGATCGCGAGGCCGTCGGGGTCGATGCCTTTCGGCTAGACTGGTCGAGGTGGGGGTTCCTGTACCTCTTTCCCCTGGTTCGGCTGTTGCTCCAGGTCCTGACTCGTTTAGAGACTTACCAGGGGAGAGTTGTCCTTCTGGCCCCTTGGTGGCCGGCCCAGCCTTGGTTTCAGGCGCTGGTTGCTTGGTGTCCGAACCCGAGGGTTTTCCTGCGGCTCCGCCTCTTTCAGCAGATCGGGCTGGTACGTCACGTGGCTGGTTCGATCTTCTCCTCGAGTCTTCGCGTATGGTTTTTTTGACTTGAGTCTATCATCATCTCTATGGTGATCAGGTGGCCTCCTTGTTGGTGTCCCACCTGAGGGCTTCATCTCGGCGGCAGTATGAAGTTTCCTGGTGGTCCTTCCGTTTCTTTTTGCGTCTTCGTCGTGTTAGTTCCTTATCTGTTCGGGTGGTCTTGTCCTTCCTCTCGTGGTTGTTTCAGGACCGTCATCTTATGCCTAACACTGTCGCTTCGTATCGTGCGGCGCTGGCGGAGCCCCTTCAGCTTGCTTTCGATATCGATGTTACGTCTGCGCCGTTTCGCAAGCTGTCTCGTGCATTGTTTCACCTCCGGCCTGCTCATGCGTCGCCTGAGCCGTCCTGGTCTTTGGACAGAGTGCTCACTTTCCTTTCGTCTCCTCTTTTCGTTGTGGCCCCTTCGGTCCAGGATTGTTTTTCCAAGGCACTTTTCTTGTTGGCTTTGGCCTCTGGGGGTCGGATAGGGGAGCTTCATGCTCTCCTCCGGCGCAGGGGTTTCTGCTCTTTTGGTCGTGGTGATTGTTTTGTTCGTTTGCAGCCGTCTCCTTCTTTTCTGGCTAAGAATGAGACTGCTGCGTTCCGGAGGGGTCCATGGGTGGTTGATGCTTGGTTGGTCAGGCCGGGGGTGCATCATGTTTTGTGTCCGGTTGCGGTGCTTCGCCGTTATTTGCGCGCCACAGCTTCTGTGTCCGGGGACGCGCTGTGGGTTGATCCGGTTTCCCTTCTTCCCTGTTCGCAGGTTCGGGTCTTCCAGGTCGTCCGCAGGGTTATTAAGTCCAGCCAGCCTGCGGTCTATCCCCGTGCCCATGACGATCGTAAGTTCGCGGCTCTTGCTGCCGTCTTTGGGAATATGTCCTGGTCTGATATTTGGGCGCGGGGATTTTGGTGGTCGAACAGGGTCCTGGCTGCTCGTTACCTTGTGAATGTCCCTGGGCCCTGTCGGGCCTGTGTTGCTTTGGGTCGGCGGTTGCAGCCAGTTGTCTCGGCTTCGAGTTGAGGAGTGAGCAACGACCGCCTCCCAGGTAAGTCCCTCTTTTTTCTGTCTGTAGGTAGTTAGCTCCGGGGAGCCGACGGGGCTCCCCCCAGAAAACCAGCGTTGAATGTAATGAAACGCCATTTTCTGGGTGAGTCCCTGAGGCTCCCCGGCATCCCTCCCTCCCTCCGGTCGGCGATTTTTCGCGTTTTTGACATCCAGCCTCAAGAACTGAGGTGTGGGTAGTCGGTGTGGGGGGTCTGGGGCTCCCCCTTCCCCCTCCCGGGGAGGGGGGAGCTGTGCAGACAGCGGTGCGGCAGTGTGTGACGTCACACTAGTTTGCTTGTTTTCTGTTGTGGAGTTCTATCCACTAGTTCGGCGTTTGGTAGCAATTTTAACCAGAATAGGGGTTGGTTTTGAGGCGCTTACCTTTCTGGGTGCCTGTTCCGGTCGATGGCAGACATAGAATGCTTCCAACCACATGGGGGCTTCTATAGGCCATTGCTCCCCTTGCCTCTCTGAGGGGGCCCGGTTCTGGCCGTGGTCCCCGGTAGGCCTAAGAACTCCATACACATGACTGATGCCCAAGTCTGACATTAGCATATCAGCCTGGGATAGCTCCGGGGAGCCTCCGGGACTCACCCAGAAAATGGCGTTTCATTACATTCAACACTGGTTGTTTATGTTCCAAAATCTTAAAATCGATCCCAGTGTTATGTAGTAGAGAAAAATTGAGTTATACAGTACAACCTTGATTCAACGTACTATATGGGACCAACCCCAGTTCGTTGGAGCGTTGGATTCATTGCAAGAGGTGACCTTCAGAAGGCGTTTGTGTCAGTGTCTTTTTTTTTCTTGTACACAATAAAAATGCATTATCATATTACATACTCTACCCTATATATTACTTCTCTACTAAAAAATACTGTAATTCATAAATTTACCTTATTGTTGAAGTTATGTCCATCTTGAAGTTTCATGAAGTTGTGAATGCTCTACATTAAATAAGTACTGAAGTGCATTATGCCATTAGCACTGTGTTGATTAAAAGTAGTTCTGCTGTATGTTGAGTACTACAATACAGTTTATGAAAACTATTGTACACTAAAATTACTGCAACTTTAATTTTAACACTGTGTACACACTTAAATTTAACACTTGTTCTAACTGTTCACGCTGCACACGATGTTTTTAGATGTTTGCATCAGCTTTGATGGTGCTCGCTGCTGCTACTGTGGGTTCAGCTGCTTCTGAGCTGGTGCTGGCTGCTGTTGTACCAGTGCTGGGTACAACTGTGCTTGTGCTGGGTACGGCTGTTGTACCAGTGCTGGGTACGACTGTTCTCGTGCTGGGTACGGCTGTTCTCGTGCTGGGTTCGGCTGTTCTCGTGCTTGGTATGGCTGTTCTCTTGCTGAGTATGACTGTTCTCGTGCTGGGCACGGCTGTTCTCGTGCTTGGTACGGCTGTTCTCCTGCTGGGTATGGCTGTTCTCCTGCTGGGTACGGCTTTTAATTGATGGGCCTCGACTCAACCTTGCTGTGTGAGTAATGCTGTGGGAGGAAGGATGGTGGCGTCGTCTTCTGACTGCGTGGTCACCTTTTATTGACTGCACTCACCATATCAGCTTAGTGGTTCGCTATGGTGAACACAAATGTAGATACTTATATATAATGTGTGTATAGTGTGTAATAACAACAATAGGAGTATGTTGGGAGCCGCCATTTTGGTGAGGGAGGTGCGTCATCTGCACGACTTGTCATGTTGTTTACTGGTGGCCACTATGATCTTTGGGCACCATTCCAGCTTATTTGTACAGGTATGGTGAATAATACATGTAGATACTTATATATAATGTGTGTGTATATAGTGTAATAACAACACCACAAACAGTATTGTTGGAGGAGAAATATTAATGCGTCTGGCCTTGAGGGCAGCCGCTACCTGTTGACTGTGTGAGTAGCTACGTCTTATTGCCTTTACTCACCATACAAGCTTAGATGTACAGTTATGGTGAACAAAACATGTAGATACTTATATTTAACATCTGTGTATAGTGAATAAAAGCAAAAACAGTAAGGTGGGAGGAGTATGTTGGCGAGTGAGGAGGTGAGTGAGGAGTGGTGGCGAGTGTCTGGCTGGCTGGTGAGTGACGGCCGCTCTTCGTTGATTTTTGACTCACAATACCAACTTATTGGTGCGTTATGGTGAACAAAACATGCGTATACGTATATATAACATGTGTATATAGTGTAATAACAGCAAAACTATTTGTTCATTGTTTTATGAACATAATAATTGAATCACTAAAATGAACACAATAATTTTGAGTAAAGCGATGGTTCACACATTTTATTATATAAATATATCACAACACACACTATTGAATAATATTACTGCAAAAAACAAAGAAAAAATCAGACATTGAAATAATTACATAATAATATCTTTGTGGCAACGCCCGCCTGACAGCTCGGGCGGAGCAGACCTCGTCTGGCGACTGTTCTGTGAACGCCTCTTTTTTGCCACACTTTCCCACTCTATTTGCACCAAAATATGCCACCTACGATCCCCCCCTCCCCGCTATGGTGAACACAAATGTAAATACTTATTACACTATATATACACGTTACGTATGACTTGTAATACTGTGTAAGGGCGGCTACTATGCTCTTTGGGCACTATACCAGCTTAGTTGAACAGTTACAATGAACAAAACATGTAGATGCATATATATAATGTGTGTATATAGTGTAATAACACCACAAACAGTATACTGTTCTTGAAGGAGGAATGTTAGTGTGTGTGGCCTTGAACCAGGGAGGGAGGGAGTACAGCTGTGTGGGGGCCACCTGTTACTGTCTGCACTCAACATACCAACTTAGTGGTTCGCTATGGTGACCAAAGCATGCAGAAACGTATATATAACCTGTGTATGTAGTGTAATAACATAAAAACTATTTTTTATTGTTTTATGAACATAATTGAATCACTAATATGATCACAATACTTTTGAGAATAGCTATGAATTTGCACATTTTATTATATAAATACTGTATATCACACTACACACTATTGAATAATATTACTGCAAAAAAAAAATTGAAAAAACAATCGGACACATTGAAATAATTAGGTACAGTAATATCTTTGTGGCAACTCTCACCTGACAGCTGGGGTGGAGCAGACCTGTAGCGCTTGCTCTGTCAACGCATCTTTTTTGCCAGACTTCCACGCCCTATTGCGGTCAAAATATGTCCCCAACAATTTTATTATTTTTCCCTGTGATCAGGGAACACAATGAACACTCTTATAAGACAAAATAATTTTTTTATTTTTTTTTTATTTCTTTGGGGCTCCTGTGGGTGTTGAAGTCCAAATAGCCCAGAGCAGCATAGGGGGTTAAAGGATATCAACAGGTACATTTTAGCATTATTTAAGGATTATTGCAAGATACAAGGAGCAAACTATGTGATAACATGATATAAGATAACAGCAATGATTATAATGGTGAAGTTGTATGGCATAGGTACATATATTGGGGAATTGGGTAGCACTAGAAACAGTGCAAGTTTCAAGCACTAGGTAGGACTCTAGCGGGGGACCAACAAGATACTATCAGATGAGACCAAAACTAAGAGGCAACCACCCCCCCCCCCCCCACCACCAGGCAAGAAAACAAAACCAAAAGAAAAACCCTGCAAAAGGACAACGTACCTATTCGGAACAGAGCCGGCCGCTACGAGAGGTTACAACTAGCTGCACAGTACCCTGCACCCCAACCAGTGACTAATACTACCCCTACCCAGGGGCAAACAGGGGTGAAAGAAACACCCGGCTGACACCAAGGGGGCCAATCACCGAGCAGCAAAAGACCTTGCAGAGGTAGCCCCAAGGTGACCTGTGGGAGATGGCCCCAAGCCCAAAGGGCAGTACTTACTGGGCACCTAGGGAAGGTGACCCTAGGTGCATACAACCCGAGTACTGGTGAATATACTCCTGGCTTGCGCATCACACCACAAGGCACAGGACTGGAAATCGGGAGCCAGAGTCCCACGATCTTGCCAGCTTCACATCAGCCACAGAACTGCAGGGTGGATTGCCAGCATGGGGGTCTGGGGCTCCCTCTTCCCCCTCCCAGGGAGGGGGGGGGGTTGTGCAGACAGCGGCGCAGTGACATGGTGACATCATGCTAGTTTGCACATTTTCATTTGGGGAGCTCTATCCACTAGTTCGGCTTTCAGTAGCAATATTTTGACCAGAATAGGTGTTTGTTTTGGGGTTCCTAGCTCTCTGGGTGCCTGACCCGATCGATGGCAGACATAGAATGCTTCCAACCACATGGGGGTTTCTATAGGCCATTGCTCATTGTGCCTTTCTGAGGGGGGCCAGGTTCTAAATCGTGGTCCCTGGTAGGCCTAAGAATTCCATTCACACTGACGGATCCCAATGGTTAATACATTCATATCAGCCCGGTTAGCTCCAGGGAGCCGAAAGGGGCTCCCCCCAAAAAACGGTTGGTATACTCTCTAAAATCATGTATTATGTTCCCCACTCTGCTTTCCTTTCACTATACTACTCACTAATCTATTCTTACCTTATGTAGAGAATCTGTGCATAGGGTTCAACTACTGCAAATTACCTTAACTCTTTGCCTATGTGAGTATTGCACAGCCTATGTGAGTAACTTTCACTTCAAGCGCACATTGCACAAAGGCGATTGAGAGTTCTGAGCACGATTTAAATGTCCTGCCGGGTAAAGAAAGAACCCATATGCTAGCCAGGTGTGATAGTAATCAGATATCATCTTGGAAAAAAAATCCTGAGTCCCTAACTTTCCTTCTAGGGCATTTGTAAGCAATTGAGTACCATTGCTTGGCAACATCACAATCCAGCATCTGAACATTTAGGGCAGCCATATAAGACACAGTAAACTTTTATCAATGACAAATGAGTGTATATATTTGAGGCAAAATCTGTGCTATATGCATTTTTAAGATTTAGGCTTATAATATGTGTATATATATATATATATATATATATATATATATATATATATATATATATATATATATATATATATATATATATATATATATATATATATATATATATATATGTCGTACCTAGTAGCCAGAACGCACTTCTCAGCCTACTATGCAAGGCCCAATTTGCCTAATAAGCCAAGTTTTCTTGAAATTATATATTTTCTCTAATTTTTTTCTTATGAAATGATAAAGCTACCCATTTCATTATGTATGAGGTCAATTTTTTTTTATTGGAGTTAAAATTAACGTAGATATATGACCGAACCTAACCAACCCCACCTAACCTAACCTAACCTATCATTTTAGGTTAGGTAGCCGAAAAAGTTAGGTTAGGTTAGGTTAGGTAGGTTAGGTAGTCGAAAAACAATTAATTCATGAAAACTTGGCTTATTAGGCAAATCGGGCCTTGAATAGTAGGCTGAAAAGTGCGTTCTGGCTACTAGGTACGACATACATATATATATATATATATATATATATATATATATATATATATATATATATATATATATATATATATATGTCGTACCTAGTAGCCAGAACGCGCTTCTCAGCCTACTATGCAAGGCCCGATTTGCCTAATAAGCCAAATTTTCCTGAATTAATATATTTTCTCTAATTTTTTTCTTATGAAATGATAAAGCTACCCATTTTATTATGTATGAGGTCAATTTTTTTTATTGGAGTTAAAATTAACGTAGATATATGACCGAACCTAACCAACCCTACCTAACCTAACCTAACCTATCTTTATAGGTTAGGTTAGGTTAGGTAAACGAAAAAGTTAGGTTAGGTTAGGTTAGGTAGGTTAGGTAGTCGAAAAACAATTAATTCATGAAAACTTGGCTTATTAGGCAAATCGGGCCTTGCATAGTAGGTTGAGAAGTGAGTTCTGGCTACTAGGTACGACATATATATATATATATATATATATATATATATATATATATATATATATATATTTATATATATATATATATATATATATATATATATATATATATATATATATAACTGAAAACTCACACCCCAGAAGTGACTCGAACCCATACTCCCAGAAGCAACGCAACTGGTATGTACAAGACGCCTTAATCCACTTGACCATCACGACCGGACATAATGAGGTGATAGCCTAAGCTATTTGAACCACCCCACCGCCGGCACTCGGATAGTAATCTTGGGCATAGCATTTTACCAAATCACCTCATTCTTTGGGGCACACGTGAGGAACACAAATGCGAACAAGCCTGAATGGTCCCCAGGACAATATGCAACTGAAAACTCACACCCCAGAAGTGACTCGAACCCATACTCCCAGAAGCAACGCAACTGGTATGTACAAGACGCCTTAATCCACTTGACCATCACGACCGGACATAATGAGGTGATAGCCTAAGCTATTTGAACCACCCCACCGCCGGCACTCGGATAGTAATCTTGGGCATAGCATTTTACCAAATCACCTCATTCTTTGGGGCACACGTGAGGAACACAAATGCGAACAAGCCTGAATGGTCCCCAGGACAATATGCAACTGAAAACTCACACCCCAGAAGTGACTCGAACCCATACTCCCAGAAGCAACGCAACTGGTATGTACAAGACGCCTTAATCCACTTGACCATCACGACCGGACATAATGAGGTGATAGCCTAAGCTATTTGAACCACCCCACCGCCGGCACTCGGATAGTAATCTTGGGCATAGCATTTTACCAAATCACCTCATTCT